>NW_020884912.1:7487328-7584372 GCF_003945725.1 Corapipo altera
GAAGCCGGCGCCGCCTGGGGCCGCCTGCCCGCCAAGGTGAGCGGCCGCGGGAGGGGGCGGCGAGGGGGCCCCGCGGGCGGGGAGCTCCGGGCGGCACCGGCCGCGGCTCCCGGGGCTCCGCTGCCCCGTCCCTGCATGCGGCGGCCGCGGCAGCCTTGTCTCTCCCTGCCAGGAGAGGAGCTTGCGGCTCCGCAGATGGTACGAGCTGATGATGGAGAACAAGGAGGAGCTGGCGCGGATCATCACGGCCGAAAACGTGAGTAGGGGGACGAGGCCGCCTCTGCCCCCGTGGGCACGGGCGCTGCCCTGTGCCAGCACTCGGACTGGGAAACCCGACACAGAGATGCGAGCAGCGAATTAAAGTAAAACTGACCGCTAACGAAACACCCTGTGCGTATCTCACCAGTTAGCCACCCTGGCTTTTTTGAGAACTTAAAAAAGTTGAGGCGCATTGTGCGTTCCCGTTGCTCTTCTAGGGCATTGGTTTGGTGGCAGTGGTACGTAACACGCAAAAGCCAGAACCCACGTTGTGCTTCATGGTGAGCCACGTTGTCCAGCTAAACTGCGGTCCTCATGGCAGGAATGTTTGTGTTTTATCAGTGTCATTGACTGGGAAAAAAACTGCAGTGCTATTAAAGCAAGTCACCAGGTTGGATTCACATAGTCTGCTTTAGTTTGTACCACAGAGTAGTCTGGGAGCTCGCAAACGGGTGTCCTTTCAGATGAAACCTTGTGGGAAGATACTTCAAGCAGCTCCTCTGTAGTGTCATAGCTGCTAATGGTCATTTAGTCCACGGGGGTCAGCCCTGGAGACAGTTCAGAGTAATACTCCCAAAACAAATGTCTCACAAATGGCATGAACTTGTAACTGTTTTGCCATGTTTTGGTTCTTTCTTCAGAAAGGCAATAGCAGCTAACTGCAGAGTTTTTAAATAATTACATACATTTGCTATTGCTCGTTGTCTTGAGCCGATATGAATCCAGGCACAGCATACAAAATGTTGACTATACAGTCAATGATAGTATATTGAAGCTGCACAACTGTTGCTGCTGCAATCGTACAGTCGTTTTTGGAGATCTTGGAGTGTACCTGATAGGGAGGGGACCATAAAGTACTCTGAAAAAAACAGAAACTGCAAAATTACTTGAATTTGTTTTTAGTGCTTCACTTTGCCGCTTACAATGTATCTTCAATCTGATTTAATCAAAGGGGAAACCTCTGAAAGAAGCACAGGGTGAAATCGTGTATTCTGCCTCATTTCTGGAGTGGTTTGCGGAGGAGGCTCGCCGGATTTATGGTGATGTTATTCCAGCGCCTGCAAAAGACAGAAGAGTGCTGGTGCTGAAGCAGCCAGTAGGAGTGGCAGCCATTATAACCCCAGTAAGCATTGCTGAACTTTTTCGAATCACCTGGATGTTTTCAGCTCAGCCCACAGCATGGGGCCGTGGCCTTATGGCTCCTCCAGCCCTGGAAAACACCCCTGAAAATTTTAATTTCTACCTTCTTCCTTGATCGGCAGTGCTTCTTTTTAATATTCACTTAGGACAAAGCACATCATGCACAACTAATTACAGAAAATGTCAGTTATTTCTGCAAAAACAGGTGGCAGAATTTTCCCAACTTGGATTGTACTTTTTTCTCTCACCCTAGTGGAATTTTCCCAGCGCTATGATTACCCGGAAGGTTGGTGCAGCTCTGGCAGCTGGCTGTACAGTGGTAGTGAAACCTGCAGAGGACACACCTTTATCAGCATTAGCTCTTGGGGAGGTGAGCATTCATTTTAAGCTTTATCTTAGCAGTTGAGTGAAGCTGTAAATGGGGAGTCAAATGTGCTTTGAAGGTAACTCTATGTGCTTTGAAGGTAACTCTGGCCCCCTTCATACTTAAAGAAAGGGCAAACTGGCTGACTTGATCCAGGGGTTTTATTTTAGTGAGAATCTTTGGAAGTTGCCTCTAATATGGCCTAGATCCTCAAAGAGGATTGGGCTGTTTAGCCACACAAAACATTCTTATATCTTTCATTTGGTTACTTTGAACAGACAGCTTAAACCAGAACAAGCTGCTCTCTTGATACTGTGGCATCTGTTACTAGTTGTGCTGAGCCCTTTTGGCTTCTCTTGACTTACAGACTAGTTTCTTCAAAACAATTAACAAACATTGTGACTATTCCTAATGCAAAATGCACTGATAATGGAAATTCTGTTTTTCTTTTGTTGCAGCTTGCAAACCAGGCTGGAATTCCAGCAGGAGTGTATAACGTTGTTCCTTGTTCCAGACAACAGACAGCAGCCGTAGGGGAAGTGCTGTGCACTGATCCACTGGTATCCAAAATATCTTTTACTGGCTCTACAGCAACGGGAAAGGTACATAAGTGGACAGAATATCCATGAAGATTATTACTGTGGTTATACTGGAAAGGTAGGGGGAAAGTGTGTGCCTTTATACGGAGCCTTCTTTTTTGGCTGCTGTACACAGACTGCCCAAATAATTGTGTACTTCTTGAGATAACTGCCTATTTGTTTAGTATCAGTACTTCACAGAAGGATGCCTGTCTGCATCTTCTTGATAACTGCCCTTTATTAAATTATAATGTGAACAGTTTTACATAAGATGTTCTTGTTCTATATCAGTAAGGTGACAACATACTAATAAGAACACTGAAACTGAGTTTCAGAGGTACTATTCAGGAATGGCTCCTGCAGTTGAGAGAAAGTGTTAGAGAAGTAAGGCTCAGGAATCTCTGCTGTAGTCAATAAGCAATCTTGTTGCCATCTGATGAAATCACTAAAACTGCAGAGTGTGATAGAATTCTATGGGATGGCTGTATGCAGAATTAGAAAAAGGTCTAGTATCAAGAGAAATCTTGATCCCAAATTCTGTCAGATCTTGGAAAACTTTTCTAAGAGTAGTCAAGATTTTATTATTGAGAAAGGATCGAACAAGCAAACAGAAGTAACAATATTACTGTGTAAAAGCTTGACCTGACCTTAAGTTGATCAAAATCCTTCTCTTCATTAGTTCTTGGCCAGAATTTAAAAATTTCAGTGAAGGAACTTTATTTTTGTTTTTGTTATAGGAAGTAATCTAACATTATAGAGAAATGCAGATTATTTCCTTGCCAGAGTTAATTTTTCACTGCCTCATATTCATGATTCCACAGTTCACATCTGGCAGAGGTACAGATTTCTCTTTTTTGTTGCCTGCAGATATTGCTGAAACATGCAGCTGGCACTGTGAAGCGAGTTTCCATGGAGCTTGGAGGACATGCTCCTTTTATAGTGTTTGACAGTGCCAATGTGGACCGTGCTGTTGCAGGAGCCCTTGCTTCCAAGTATAGAAACTCGGGGCAGGTGAGAATTAACTTTTTTCTCCTTGTTTCTAGAAAGTGAAGAGTTGTACATGTAGTTAAAGCTGTAAATAAGATATTTTATGTAAAAGAAAAGCATAGAGCACTTCATTGTGAAGATGCTGGATTCACACATGGCTTTGGGCACTCAAGCTGGTCATCAGCAAGTCTGAATAGCAACACTAAAATTCCATATATTTTCACAACATATGTGGCAGTCACTGAGAAGAAAGATGTTCACTAGGACCCCTCACAAGAGCTGGAGAAGTGATAAAGGCATTTTGTCATATTCTTTGTTAACATTACATTCCTTGGAGAACTAGAACTGTGAAAGACACTGTCCTGCTTCAGTCTATTAAAAGACACTGACAGATAGTTTTTTCCACAGTGAGTAGCTTAAAAAAAGTGGAAGACAGGATTTGAGTGTACGTTGCTTCAAATGTATTTTAATTAGAGTCAAAAAAATTGTAAGAGCATCACTTTCCAGAACAGTCAGCTGAGACGGGCTGTTCCAGCCTTATGGGTATTACCTGTACATGTGAACATGAAGTTGATGAACTCCAGCTTTAGATAAGCAGCAAGTTTTCAGTGGGATTGAGAGGTTGTTTTGTGTGGAACATGTTGCTTGAATAACAGAAGACATAACACTAATCTTGGGAAGAAAGAAAGGAAACAAACGTAGACAAGGACCACTGAGGGATCTGACCCACAGTGGACAAGATCTAACATAAAAGGCACCACTACACTGTTCTTGCTGTAGAGAAGGATAAATTAGCTGTTCCTTCTGAGATATCATAGCCATCAGAGCAAAGGGGAAGCACAAATACATAGGCCATTGAAAGCACTTAGAAACAAATTCCAGGAAGAAAGCAAAAGAGACCCTACACTAACAAATGGGATTTGAGTTTCTGCTGCTCACTCCAGCATTCTGCAGTCTAATTAGAAGGTATTTTGTGCAGCTTCTGGACCTTCTTTGATCCATATATGTGAGCCTACAAAACTCAGAAAACCTTTACCCAGTAAGCAACTTCAGCAATGTGATGTATTTCACACACATACTGACAGCTTGTTGCATTTCTAGAGTGAAATGGGTGTCAAAAGAAAAGGCATAGCAAGGTAACAGCTTATGGTGAGGGACAAGAGGCAGAGGACATCAGTTTTGTGAACTGATTCTGTGGCATGAAGGCCAGAAAGAATTAATGGATAGATTAAATACAATATAAACTACTGTTAAGTTTTTTTCCTTTTCATGTTTGTTTTCAGACTTGTGTCTGCACAAACCGTTTCCTGGTGCAAAAGGGAATTCATGACGAATTTGTGGAAAAGTTTGCTAAAGCTATAGAGAAAGAACTACATGTTGGAAATGGATTTGATGCAAAAACTACCCAAGGACCACTGATAAATGAAAAGGCAGTGGAGAAGGTATAAATAAAATATTTTATTTTTGGTATCTTAGTTATCTTTTTATGATCCATAAAGTAATTTTAGATTTATATTTTACCGTTTTTGTTTTATTAGAATGTATTTGCAATGTGGCTGGAAGTGTGTTTTGTCCTCCAAGTCCTCATGTACAGATAGACAAACAGATGTGGACAGGTCATGTATCATTCCCCTATTTCCATTAAGGGAAAGAGAGGCCTCCTTTAGGGGAACCTGATTCCTTCTGATTACTTCCTAGCTGTTCTCAAGACCATTTACTGAAATTTGATACACTGTGAGAGCTGTGTGGTGATCCTGCAATTCTGAAATGCTATGATTGAAAACTTATTTTGAAGAACAGTGCCTCTGTTTGGCAAAACCTCAGCAGAATAATTAATCAGGGTTAAAAATACCAGAACTCAGGATGTTGCAATCACTTGAAACTTTATGTCCATGGTTCATGTTTTCTGTTTTGGATGACTTCTGACTCCGGGATTTTTTTTTTAAATCCTAATAAGACACATTTTCTTCCTAAGATTAAAGATTACTAAATTATGTGGCTCATACTTTGTAAGATATTATGGCTCAGTTATATGCAGGCTTGGTTTGAATCCATTCTACTTGAATGCTGCCAGATTCTGTCTATAGAACAATAGAACATGAAAAAAATTAGTTATTTGGGAGACAAAGGACTTGTTTTCTTTCCTTCATGCCTTCCCTTTGTGCCTCACAAAAGTGTAGTGTGCATATCACATACAACTATATATACAAATAAGCAAGCACTGTATATAGTCACTTAAGAGCCTTTCTGTAATTTCAAAGGACACTATTCTAGGTGGAGAATGCTGCTTTAGTTTTCTTATTAATTTGTTGTCTTTAGATGAATGTAGATGAAGGGGGTGGAAAATGTTCTTGCCAGTACCATCTTGAAAGCTGTCTGTTTCTTTTCAAATGGTCGTCATGTATTTCTGTTTTCATAGTGCCTTATCACTGGTATAAGATATAACTTCTAGTCCTGCCAAGACTTTTTCTCATATTAAATGTGGTCTTTTAATTTCAACAGAAAAGTTGACTCTTTAATGTTGATGAGACTGGGGCCATACTCAAAATTTATCCCTCTGAAATTATATCAGACTGAGAGAAATAAAAATTCAAGAGAAATTAGATTATATTGCAAGTGATCCTCTGCAAACTATAAACCTCTCTTCAAGATTTTCTTTTTTAATATTGGAGACTATTATTTCTTCAGTGAGAAATGTACTCTTTTTCATTCTTAAATGCCGACTTTGAGATTTTTGTTATGCATACCTCAGGTAGAGAAACACATCAAGGATGCAGTTTCTCAAGGAGCATCTATTGTGACTGGAGGGAAACGACACAGCTTGGGGAAGAATTTCTTTGAGCCAACATTACTTAGTAATGTTACAACAAAAATGCTTTGCACCCAAGAGGAGACGTTTGGCCCTTTAGCACCAGTTATCAAGTAAGATTATTAATTTTCCAGATCAAAAATAACAATTACAAAACCAATGAAAGATTATTTTGAATAAACAAGATTTGAATGGCAGTTTGTAAAAAAAAAAAATTGTATGATCAGACAAGTCTTGTAATAAGACTGGGGTGCACATGTGAAAACATACTTTGGTTATGTGGTTTGTTTGTTTCTCTCTTGGCCTGATTTTAGCATCTCTGCAACTTTTTGCAAATCACTTTGTTTTAAAGTGTATTAATAGTTAAGCAAGGGTAGATAACAGAAAAACCTTCATCAGCTTCATTTCTGTGGTATGAAATAGGAGACACGACTTTTGAATTTGTCATGTGATTTGCTAGTCCTAAATTTTTCTGACAGAGGATGACTTAGAGCTGTCTGTTCTTAAAACCTTCCCTGCCTCTCTGCAGAGCAATTGGATGTGATGGAAGTTACCTCTCAGAGCTGAGAGTGCTTGTGTAGCTGGGGAAATAGGTGGGCTAACCAATATGAAGTAAATGTTTTAGCTACCAGTATCTAGGGAGGATAAAGGCAATCTTAATTTAAACTGCTAGTATGATTTAAGAGAAGAGGTAGACACTCCTCCATTGTTTCAAAGGGAAAGTTAAATTACCTATTTAAAGTACACTTTTGGGAAAAAATCATTTTTATTTCTGATAAAACTGCTGCTTGTCAGTAAGTCAGCAATACAGTAGGTGAACTGCAAGCCTCATTTTTATTTTTTCTTTCTATTGACAGATTTGAGACTGAAGCAGAAGCTGTTGCTATAGCAAATGCAGCTAATGTGGGTTTAGCAGGTATGCCTCTCTGTCAGATAAGTGTATTTCTGTGGTTTTAAGAGCTGTAGTGTGATGGGGTGATGATTTTGAATGTCAGTAAAGTCTCTTTTTCACAGTATTCTGCAATTGTTCTTACTGATTTTCATTCCTGTATCTGTGTGTCTGCATGGCAGGATATTTCTACTCCCAAGATCCAGCTCAAATCTGGAGAGTCGCGGAACAGCTGGAAGTTGGAATGGTTGGTGTTAATGAAGGCATAATCTCGTCAGTGGAATGTCCTTTTGGTGGGGTAAAAGAGTCTGGCTTAGGGCGAGAAGGTTCGAAGTATGGCATCGATGAATACTTAGAAATAAAATATGTCTGCTTGGGAGGCTTATAAAAATCTTCAAAAAGCACAATCCCGACAGCTTGGAAAAGAGTGCTCTAGTGCTCTTGTTTTCTGCTTCTTGAAGCAGAAATAAGTATGAATGCAACTTCTACCTTTTTTAAAACTAAGTAACCCCGTTCTGTGTGTGTAAAGATATTTACAGTATTCTGTGCTGCCACATGTTTTTACATGGTCTTTGTTTATACCTTCAGTTTTTCAGCAATGTGATCAAAATGTCCATCCTTTTTAGTAAAGAGTAGGGATGCACATTTATTATTGTTGGATTATCCCTGTGTAACTGGGAGAACTTGGAGGCTGGTGCATAATGAAAATAGACTATAACTTATGTCAAGGGGAAACTAGACCACCATTTTCTAGTACCTTTCGTGTTTCAGTGTGGATGTGGGAGGCTTTGGGATGGCAGTCTCCCTTTAAAATTTTGTGTAAATACTCACATTTTCTAATGTGCTTATATGACATCCTTTAGAAGCGTGTCTTTTTTTTTTTTAATTATGGGTGAATCTGATGGTTACAAAACATAAAGAATTGCTTTTAGCTACAGCTAGGCATCCACATAGGCAAACAGACAGCTTTTTCAGTGCTGTAAATGCTGACTGCAGAAGCCCTATTCAGCTTTTGGTCTCTGAGCAAAGAGCTGTGATTTATGCCTAACAGCTTGCATGCCTAGGATCAAATATGGCTCTTCTTTGATGTCTGTTAGCCCCAGCTCTTGGTTCCAGTCCTAGAAACGGGACAGTCCAGGACAAAGAATTGCTGGCTTAGTGAGTAGCAGGAGGAAGATGGGATACTTACAGGAATAACTTGCAGAATTGTAAGGGGACAATATGAGGGCTGTGTGAAGAAAGCACAAGTGGTGACATGATGATAAAACTCCCTCCCTTCCATGAAAAGACCATGACTCTCCTTGGGCAGAAGTTACACAGTGTCTAAAGGAACATTACTCCACCTCCAAAGAATATGAACAGATAAATGGTTCCATCCCTCTGGGCTTTGTGCCTTGAACTGGATTTTTGGTTATGCAGGTGAATGTCCATTAGGGAGGAACACTTAAAAACCTTTGAACATGGCTAACTGTATGACCTAATAAAGATTTAAATAGTAGTGATTAGAGATGAGACTTTGACACATCACCTCACTATTCTGTCATCTTTGAAAGATGATGCAAAGCTTCCTTAATATGAAATAAACAATGTTGTTTAAACACTATTTTAATGGCAGTCAAACAAAGCACTTTTAAAAATGTGCAATGTTAATTTGGCAAATAAATCAGCACTGCAGAGGCTAAGTGGAATAAATTTTGTTTCTTGTGTTCATTATTAAAAATAAATAAAAGACTGCAGTGGAGGTCTTCTTCCTGTAAACTAATGAATGTACCCCATGAAATGGGATATTTTAAGATATTTTATCCCATCAAGCAAAGGTAACACAAGCCCTGGGGAAGGAAGCCAAAAGAGTTTCACGGTTTTGGTTTGGGTTTTTTTTAAAGCGCACATAAAGTAGCATTGACTGCTACTTCTTATTTTTAAATATTTTTTATGGTTATATTTGTGTAACACTTGAGACCAGATGGGTCTGGAGCACATTACCTGTCAGTAGTGTGTGTGCATCGTGCCAAGCAAAGGGCAGTTAAAGGACACTTACTGCCCTTCCAGTAATTCCCAACACATTTATGGTAGTGAGGACTTAGTACTGTTACCTGTGCTTGTTGACAAGTACAAAAAAAGGATGGCCTATTTCTACACTAGTTGCAAGAAACTTTCTTATATCCATCTTCTAACCTTACACCATTGAGCACATATCCTGCCTGAATTTGGGGAATACAATGTTGTGGAAGAGGAAACTGTTTGCCAGCCTTGGCTGCCAATGTGTGTTTCTTTCTAACTGAGAGGGTAACTAGGTAGAAGAAGGTCATAACTTGGTGCCTGGGTACCACAACACAGTGATGCAGGCACAGGTACAGCTATTGTACACAGGTAGAATATCTGCCACTGAATTGCTGACTTAAATTATGTCTGCCTGTGGACTGCAGTATAGGGTCGAAATTAATCATCTCATTTACAGCTGTATGACAGTGAAGTCTTGAATGTGAGTGTACTTCTTGGGACAGTGCAGTGGGAGGATAAATTCTTTAACCCCCTGCTCTCTTCACTGCAAAATTACTGATCTGATGCGTTGATACATTTGAAATCTTAATGTCTTTTCTGAGAATAGCACTTTTAATGAGTAAATGTTTACCTTTTTTTTCTAGCAAGTAATACCTTTTACTATGCCTGATAGCAAGCACAAACCATAAATAAAGATAAGGTATGTAATAAACTTTAAAAATACCTTTGTCTAGATTGGATTGTGGTTGGGTTCCAGCATAGTATCCTTGTGTCAGTAAGGTCTACATCAGTTAAGCACAGAATAATCGAAGTTGTCTTCATAACAAAAACTGTGATTCTTCAACAAAAGACTTACTTGAATTCTCACACCTTAGTTATGTCGATTGCACTTGTGATAGTTTAGCAATTTCTGGATATTAAAACTGTGATTAAAAATGTTTTTAGTTAATAAATAACTTCTGTGAAAGCACTGGATTTTGTGACTTACTTCACCTCATTCAATGTTGAATTGACAATCTGACAGCAGCCACATAAAGGTCAGTCTCTCAGATTTCCACAGAATATTTTGTTCTGCCACCTTTATCACTGGAAAAGATGACACTTCTTTGCATTCACATGTCCATAACGTGTACCCCCAGCTAGTCTCTTGAATCTAAATCAAATAGATGAGACTACTTTGACATAGTAATGTGCTGTCAGTCATTTTGTATGCAAGTCTTTTATGCTGAATCAAACATTTTATCACAAGACAGAGGTTTTGTATATCAGTGTCTTCCCTGCTTTCATGATGTGATTAATTGCATAATTCTTTACCTCATTTATTAAGACTTAAAATAGAGTTTTAGAAGCCCTTTTATTTTCATTTAGTTAATACAGTTTTGAAGCCTCAGAAACTGTCTTAATTTCCAACCTGATTTAGTCATGGCCAATTTCCATTTTATTTTCTTATGTTAAATAGCTGTTGTTTGACAGCCCCTCCCCACCCCCGCTGCCTGTCTTCTCTGTGTTATATAAACTCTGCAGAAGCTGTGCTTACCTGTTCTGCTAGATATTAACAACTTAGCTAACTTAAAGAAGATGATTTAGGTAGTGTGTTCAGAAGCTCTGTGTTACATTTTAGCACTTGTTTAAAGTTTTTCTGTGTCAAGACTTGTTCCTTCCAGGAACAACCACAAGAAGTTGGTGGCATATTCACTTTTATCAGTGAGTGCTCAAGCTACTCTGCACAACTGGCTGAAGTTGTTTAGGAATCACTGCTGCTGATACTCTGTTGCACCAGGCTACTCAAAGGGATGGGGGCAGGCTACTGCTGTTACCAAATGTACAGTGCAGTAACAAAGGGGCAGATTCCATTCCTCGATACAGGACATTTATGTATCTTATCAGCTCATTCAGCAGCCAGTATGCCCTTGCAGGAGTCCAGTATGAATGTATGAGGTGCCATGTAGACTGTGGCACTATGTATCCAAATACACTTAAAAGTGTAGCTTTTATGGGGTATGATTTTTCCTTATAGAAAGACACTTGTATCTCATAGTACCTTTTATTATCACAAATTAGCACAAACTTCACACACACTGATGCAAGGACTTTTTCTTCTGAAGTTCAGAAACAGGCAGCAAAACCTGCCTCTATCTAACACAGTATTTTGGTTTATATTGCACACTGATTACTGCAAAGCAGCCATTGTACTGACAAACGCTCTCAGATACTGGATTTGTTATAGAGTAAGCCACAAAACTTGTGAAATTACCACACTCGGTATGACAGCTGGTGATTATTTACACACAGCCAATTAAACCAAGTAAGGACAAGCACCACAAGAAAACCTACTGTGAACTGCAGTAAATTATTTTTTTTCCTGCTCTCTGATGTATTGAATTATGTCACCTCTCCAGAAGAAGATGCTTCTGTCAGAAGGAAAGGAAGGGATCAGCTATTGCACTGCTTTTATGTTTGAGTACAGACATAAGCTATGGTATACAATGTCTATTAGCCTGACCTGAGTGTTGAGTCCAATACAGTACACCATGCCTAAAAGAGTACCTGACAAGTTCCTAAAAGAAAAGACAAAAATTTATTAGTTACATAAATGTAGCAATTTCAGCTCAGAAACAGTTCCAGTTACAATACAATAGCAATTGCAATAAATAACATTTTCTAGAAACAGGTTCCTAATATAAGTTCTGTAATAACTCACTCATCCACCCACAGGGAGAAGTGCTTCCATACAGAGGCAAACTACAGATTTGCAGCTCATCTGCACTTGATTCATAGCCTGTGCAAGAATTATTTGCCTTTGCTGCCTCCTTTTTAAAATTTAATTCTAAACTTTTTATTTCTCTCCTTTGCCTTGGGGAGTTCAGGATACAAAAGGAACGTGAAATGGGTTTTTCTTTGCCGCAGAAATATGGGATTAATATTCTAGATAGGATCAATGATAAGCAATAACTGATATTAAGAAATTAATTCACCTCTCTATCCCATTTCCCTTCTTCTAGAGGAATGTTTACCTCTCTCAAACCTCAAATAAATGGCAGAAGACTACATTAAATGTCATTTTATTACACCATCCCAAAGCCCCATCTGACTACTGCCCATTATCAGTATACTGGGGGGGAAAACTAGTTTCACTTAAGGCTAAAAGCAGAAACAGGACATTAGCCTAAACTCAATTATTTCAAGAACATCAGAATATTTAAGGAAAGTTTGCATCCAGCACAGAGAACACACGCACCCACTCACTCTCTCTCTGTTAAGTTCACACACTGTTAAGTTCCTTGTATGTGTGCACACTTCTGTTTGCCCACAGAGACCAAGAAAAGCAAAATTGATACCCTATAAGCAAACAGCTGTCAGCACAAAACAGATGCCTGAACAGTACTTATATGTGATGCATCTGACAGAGGGAGAGAAGACTGTTTACCTGAAAGGACAGAGTTGACAATGTATGCTTACACACAGAACAAGAAAAATGTGATTCCTGTACTTGTTTTACTAGTGATTCAACCCTTAGTTTTTGGGTTTGGTTTGGGTTTTTGTTTTGGGGGTTTTGTTTGGTTTGTTTTTTTGTTTGGTTGGTTGAGTGTCAGGTTTTTTGTTTGGTTGTTTGGGGGTTTTTTATTTTTCATAAAAAGATGTCTGAATTTTAATTCCTTGATAGAACAACCTCCTAGCCTTTTGCACTGGCTTTAAACATAAAATAAACCCCAAAAATATAAAGTGACTGATTTTACAAAACTGATGGATGCTGCTGACTGCACCTACACGTCCTAAAAGGTAAGTTTATAGATAAAGGCACACTGGAGACAGTATTTAGCAGAAGAATTAATGGCAGCATGGCAAATACAAAGTTGAAATTGCTTAAGCAACTTGTTTGCTTGTTTAAAAATGCATGTGTCCATGAGCATGATTCCTGCTGAAACATTCTAGGAAGTTGTGCAGAATGGATTAAGCCCAACATTTGAATTTCAAAGGAAAAAAAAAAATCAGTATTTTGAGTGGGCCTTAACTTTATTCAGGAATACTTTAAAGTAAACACTGCATTATTACCTTAACACATCTGGAGCAGAAACTGAAAGACATCAGAAGCTGACCTTGCTTTTATTGACCAAGTTATTTAAAAATATATATACATATACACACACACTCTCAAGAAGGGGGAGAGTGTGATGAAGTAGATTTGTTTCAATAAATATGCTAAACCCCCCATACACAGAGTTGAAACTTGGTTTCTGAAGAAAGTAAATCATACCATTTATACTGCACCTTGCTGGTGGGTATGGGAAAAACATAGACAACACCTGCACTAGCCCTTTTTAGCTCTTCACAGCCTCTCCCTCCCGATGACTCCTGCAGCCACACAAAGCTCTTCAGAGAAATGCAGGGCTGGGCACAGGAGAAATATTCCTCAGTGCTGTATTAGTAGCCTTATGGACTCTTGCTGGCTGCATTTGAGAATCAAAGGTATGAAACAAGTTATGAGCATGTCGTGTTGCTGCAACTTTTGACTACTGATTCCTTCCAGCCTAGTCGCCCAACTCCATTAACAAGAGAAGCACAGAAGCCCCAGTGTTCAACTCAGCTACTCTGGTCTCTCAGACTTCTAAGAAGAGATGGAGAAAGCCCTAAAATTCTCCACTAAATTATTCTTAATGATGGAGATGGGCTATGTACCCTCCCTGAGCCTTCTATACTGCTCCCCTTGATCTCTATACTGCTCCATCCTTCTCCAATATTGGGTTCTCTACTACTGGACTAAAACCAAAAAAAACTCTCTCCAAAATGTTCCCAGAGGAATGTTTTCTCCATCGAAACACATCATTCCTCCATCTCAGCCCAAGACTCCCAGCACATCAGTAGAGTACCCCCAGGAAAAGCTGACGTCATGGCTAAACAGTACCACTGACACAGATGTCCCCATCAACTGAGGCTTATGTATAAAAGCCAAGTAAGTCTTCAGTTTGGGATTTCAAGAACAGTATTGTGGGGGCATGATTTTAAAGCCTAACAAGTAGGCTGTGAAGAAATTATCCAGACTGTGAACAGGATTTTAAGAACTTCAATACACCTACCCTTGCCAAAAACCTGAAAGAATCTCTTTAGGTCAACACATCCAGTCACTAAACAGCCACAGAGGAAGAAGTAAAACAGTTTAATGTTCAAGCTAAAACCTTGTTCAGTACCAAGTCCCATGACAATGAAGGTAGGTGTTGAACCTCCTGCTTCACACACGGTTATTTGCCACAAGCATTTCACTACACAAGTGCCTGGCACATTCTTTAACTGAGCACTAAGGCTGACAGATGAAAACTCATCTCGGCTGAGTGCTTAGTCTTAGAAGGTTCAGAGCTCCTCAAAAGTGATGTCTAAGCAAAAGGCTGCTTGGGATGCTTAAAATGCTTCTGAAGGCGCTACAGTTTCCTGGATGGACATGGCATAGACAAAGCACTTTCATCACTACAGAATCAGCCTAAGGCTGGACTTTCCTGTAGACATCATACCTCCTATGAAAATACAGGGGAAAACTTTCTTTGAAAACAAACCAAAGACGTTTCCACCTCATGAATACTACCCTAGAAAAAGAATTCACAAAGCACAGTTAGATAAACACAATGCACTAAAAATGCTCTTTGTGTTTCCATCCTGAACTGAAAATTAAGATGGAGCCTGTGGCCACATATTACTCTCTATAGTTGTAATGGAATTTATCTATATTGGCTTTGCTGTTATAAACCACACTGCTTCTCCAAGAGAGTGCTAGGAGCACAGGACATGAATCTATATGCCATTGTTAGTTATCACAGTCTGTAGCACAACAGCCCTGGCTAATTTTGTAGCAGTGACACAGAAAAAAGGGCCTTCAGAAGTTCAGACAAACATTCAGCATGGAACCTGGAAGAAATAAGACATGCTTTTCCTTGTTCCTATAATGGTGACAAGAGGAGTTAGTGGACCATCTAATCTTTCTTCCTTCATTCTTCCTTCCTCTACCTGTGTTAAAAATTTACCCTTTCATCTGCAATTAATTGATAATTTAGGAAGCTTTTGGTTCTGGTAAAAACAGAGGTGGGCCAACACGTTTCAGATGTGTCGCACCAGCATGTTCTGTGCTTTTACCCTCATTCAGTTATCTGTCTTTGGAGCTGTAGTTGAAGGAAACTCCATTTCTGATGGACCCATTCGTAAGTGTTCTAGGATTCTCTCTTTCAATCTTTTCTCTGCTGAAGATAGTGTCCTGATCACTGTCAAACTCTGACTCGGAGACCATCAGACTGGAGTTGTGCTCTGTACTTCTGTGTTTTATACCTGACAATAAAAAAGCAAAACAAACTCATTAGAAAGATTTGACTTTTTAGTAATAACTAACCACCACTGTCCCTGCTGTGATATGAAAAGTAAGTGAAAACCTTCTCTGCAGTGTAATGTAACAGCATGCACCACTGCCACCACCAATATAAAAACTGGTCCAAGAACTATCACATACTGTCAAGCAGATACTCTTCCGACTTCACTACAGGGCTATCAGTTTATGGCTCTGAAATTTGAATATATGCATTTAAATTTGAAACGATTAGCTTATCTAGTACATACCTAATGTACTTTTAATAGCTTAAATCTGGAAATTAGTCTGTCTACTCAAGTGTCTTATTAACACAAGTGGGAATGAAAGGTCATGGTTTCTACAGAAATGTTATGTCTGTATTTCTAGGAAAGCAATTTCTCAGGATGATTTTAATTCCTTGGATTCCAACACTTCCCCTGCTAAAAACCGGAATTTAAGGAAATCAAAATATATGTAAACAGCAGCTGAAGTCTACTGAGCTTTAACAGGGCACTTATAGGTCAGGAAGGAACTGCTGGGCAGCAATAAAAACAGCTCCAAATTAAAGCATGTGCAGAGGAGAAAAGGTTACACAGAGAATGTCTGTGGGACAATAAAATGTTCTAAATTAAGATTAACTAAGAAGCTCAGAGCAGTGGCTGAGCCCAAGGCTTCATACAAGAAATGAAGCAATTCTCCTCTAGCCACTGACTCTGCCATTCCCAAACTTTTAGGCCAGCTTCTGGGCTCCTCCTGACTACAGCTGTCAATTCAGACACATTGACTGTACGCTCGGTGGATGAGTTCACAGCTTACCATATAGCACTTACCATATTTGGGTCGTAGTTCCATTCTCTCCTGCTCATCTATGTTATCTAGGATGGTATATTTTGTTTTCCTTCTTATCTTTGTCCTCTTTCTGCTAGAAAGGAAGTTACCACAAAGACATGTAATTCTCATGTACACGCATAAATCTGGTCTTTTTCATACACATAGCTATATACCCTGATAAACACAGTGTCATTGTACTTTCTCACCTCCACTTTAAAATAGTTGTTCCAGTTTATACCTGCATAAAGCAACTGTACAATCTGGACAAGACAGCATAGTTTATTTTCTCTGATATACAAAGATGAAGAAAGTAAGACAGATTCATTTGCTTTCCTAGGCCACAGGGGTTCAGTTTGTTCAATTTCAACATAGTTACTACAGACAAGGCAGACATATATTCATTTGCCCTCACAGTTCACAGTGAAGCCACTTTACTGCTCAGCCAACATTACAGCAACAGCCAGCCACTTGGCCTCCCCTCTATGGTCTTCTAAAAAAAAAAAAATAGAATTCATTTGGCAACTCAAAGTCTTTAAAACCTCCAAAACTCCAGTCAAATCTTAGGACTACAGTGTACTTTTCCCTGTAGTTTCCCCAAAGCAAAGGGAATCTCTTGCCATTCTGTCCTGTGCATTTCCTTTCCCTTTTTCACATGGA
Source organism: Corapipo altera (assembly GCF_003945725.1). Classification (NCBI taxonomy): domain Eukaryota; kingdom Metazoa; phylum Chordata; class Aves; order Passeriformes; family Pipridae; genus Corapipo; species Corapipo altera. The sequence goes on from NW_020884912.1 coordinate 7,504,168, forward strand.
TCTGTATCAACCAGCCCTCACTTTGGCACAAGCCACATGAGGACAAAGGACAAAAGCAGTTGAACTAATAAAGAATCCCTTTATCATCAAATCTACACAAGCCTGTGAGGCTCCACACTGTGGGGGTGGAGTGGGACACACTTTACTATCTAAAGTTTTCTACTAACAGCACTGTTCCTTCAACCACAAAAAGAATATCGGCATCAACTCCCACACATCCTTTATATACTGCAAAAAGTTGAAAATATGGGAAGATTTTGACAGCATTTTATTTTTACTAACACCTGAACAAGCTATCTATTTGCTGAGCCGTTTGGGCTGCAGCAAAAACACTTGCTCTAGTGACAGAACTTGCAAGGGCCTGTCACTTGAAAGAGAATTTCTTATCAGCTCACCAGGAAAGACTGGAGGGAGGGCAGAAAGGGAAACCACACACAGTAGTAGATAGAACTGTTTAAGGAAAGAGGAAGCAAGAAGTCTGCATAACTGAGATCGCTGGAGTACTCCTTGCCTGTTAGCCACATGCAGCCCACCTACCCACCCTTCCTGTCCAAGGGAAACACCAGACTGGGAGCAGATCCTTTCCCATGGCCTAGAACATTCCATTATCAGTGAGTGACCTTCAGGGTGTGCCTCTTTTTTGTTAGCATAGAGTACCTGAAGGACTCAGAGACTGTGAAGATCTCAGCATTTTGACATTAATTAATCACTTCATACGAATGATACTGCAACATTAGCTTTTTGGTTTTTTTAATGTAGAGAAGCACAGAGACACAAATGGATACTCATTTTTTTCAACAAAAGTGTGCCTCTACAGAAACAGCTACAGGAAGCTCCTCACATCTCTGAAAAGAATTCAGTGGTTTAGTGCTAAGGACTGGACTAAAATACGGCAGTTTTTGCATATACCCCACCAAAAAGAAACACAAATCATGTACCTCTTGCAGCAGCAGATGCAGAACCAGGCAAGCCCTACCATGACCACAATCAAAATAAAAACAGATACAGTCACATAGAGTATACTCCACTCTGAAAAAAGAAACACAACAGTGCTTTGTAAAGTCATGAATAATTTCTAATAAAAACCCTATTAAAATAACCAATTCTGAGAAATGGGGAGTGCCAACAGGACGTTAGGAAAACTCAGCACACTCATATTCTCAGAAGAATTCCTAAAAACTCTTAAGCTTTAAGACTGAAAGTGCACATTAGAAAATTTTCTTTTACTCTAATACCTTTTACCGTCCCAAGTTTTCTGAAGTCTATGTGAGAACTGCAAAGGGGCATGGTTACCACCTCAGTTATCATTCTCTAACTGAAATAAACATAGGTGTACTCTAGCTCTGGCTTTAAAAGAGCAGTAGTGCTTTAAAAGAGCAGCTGAATAGAGACAGATCTTCCCACCTGCACACTTACATTTATAAATCCAGGAAAAGAGAAGGATACAGAGAGATGTGCAATAATGTGAACTCCAACATGTGTATGCTCACTATTTTCAGTGTTATTATTATACTATGGAATAGCACAGCATTAGTGCAGGGCTGCAGGAGGTCCTAGCCTACCACCTTCTTTGGGTTGTCATTAGTCTTTGTTTACTACATAGCCCATGGTTACTTAATGGCTTGTACTAAGCTCCTTATAAACATTTATAGATTTACTTGACATTGCTCAGCAAATGTCTCCAAGCCTGCACAGTACTTAGAGAGCTGAGCTTTATTTCAACTTAAGTAGAAGACAAATTAAATTTAAGTATTAGTTTTTTGAAATAGAGAATCTAAGCTGATAAATTAGATGTGCCATAGAATATAGACAGGATGATGCTGGTGAACCTAAATTGCATCTCCCAGATGCAACAGGCAAACTGAAAGAAACAGTGGAATTAATCATGCTAAGAAACTGAGGTTCTAAAGGTGACAATATTGGTCAGTCCAGAACACTGATGTCTTCTTTGCTTAGATCAGATCACACTTTTGGCACAGAAGCATCAACCACCCACTCAGAGAATCTAAGTTGCTGTCTCTTTTACAGCTTTGCAACACTCCTACTCAAAAGCTTTCCAGTGCCCATGATATTCAACAATCCCTCCAACTGGCCCCAAATTGTTGCAAAATTTCTCTCCCGTGAGAAAATTTTCACATATTTTTCATCAGATAGTGATTCTTTTTAAAATTTAAACTTTTAAAATATTTTAAATACAGGCTACTACTGCCAAGACATTGTAATTTCAGGAAATTATTCAAACATCTTTCTACAGAAATGTACTGCTGGGTTGGAAAACAGAGACTGTTTTATTCCTCCCTCAACATCTACCTCCTAAGTATTCCCCATTCTGAGAGCAAATAATCAACAGTCACGAGACTACGAGTTACTCTTAAAATACATTCCACAACACCAAACTCACCACAATTACTCTCTCCATCATTTAGATAACGATGTATCAAGTTTTCCATCCACAGCTGGTAGCAAATGCAGCGCTTTGTTATGGGGTCACAGTGCCCATGTCCAGAGCATTTCAAAAGACAGGCTACAAACAAAACCAAACGTGGGTCACTTGTGTAAACGGACAACTTGTCATGCATCCTTTTTGGGCAAAAGCAGCAATTCATTGTAAGAAACCCTAGTGGCCTATTGTATTAGAAGACTAGGTTATAACACAGCAGTCATCAGCTCACTCTGCCTGATACTTGCAGACAAGAACAAGTTAGGTTACCAGTCTATTTACTGAACACTATAAGCTCTGAAGGAACCAGAGACATGAAACATATCTATATTACGGCTATATTGAATTTTGCCCATCTTCCAAGAAAAGATGTTATGTAAGATATCCTCATTCTCCAGGCTTTCCTGATGCAGACCAGATTAAGATGTACTTTTGCCTGCTGTCACAGATGATGTCTTTTAAAAGAACACAAGTAATTGGCACCAGTTTTCCACAAATCATGAAACATTTTAAGTATTGTCTTCAACATTATCTTTTGGAAAGCTACACCCAAGCCCAGACACCAGATGGCACACAGAAGGCCTTCATGCACTGTTTCCAGGCACTGTGTTAGCCAAATGCATGCAGAGTTCCAAGATGAGCAAGCGCGGTACAAAACACACCAGCCGTGTCAACTCGCAGGACTTTAAAGAGCAGGAAGTCAGACTTCTGTTTCAAGAGCTGCACGTGCAGAGTTCTTGAGACATCTGATGCCTTGATCACCGTGGAAGGATGCCCGTTCTGCACGTAGAACACAACTGCAGTGCTGCAGAAAGAAGGTCATGACTGCTGTCAAAGATCACTTTTGTCAGGCATTCACTAATAAAGGCACATAGAGCCTTTAGTTTTGTTTCTGGAAAGCAAATGTCACCACTGATAAAGATTTCGGAATTCTGCCCATGGATCAGTCAACTCCATTCAAATGACACAGACTTCATTCTGAGCTTGGAGCACCAGCAGTTCTTTGGTTTCTCAGTTTCACAGAAGAAATGTGAGGACAACAGCAAATGTAATTCCCTTCTTGGTCCTCCTGACTTCTGCTTTAAGAAGTACATATACACCTGCTTTCTCCACCCTCATGCAGAACCTGTCATAAAGTGCTCTGAAGCAATTTCACTAACTTTAGGAAACCGAATTAAACAGGAGAAAAAGCTCAGAAGCAAGGGATACAGAGACTTCATATGGAAGCCCTCTTCCCCCATCATCCACAACTTACAAGTTGGGTGGTGTTGATCTCACCCTGTATCAGACACTTCAGGGAACATTTTAATTTAAAATGCTGTTATTAAAAATATCATAGCTATAAATGGCAGATTTTCTAAACTGTGTTTTTAAATTTTAAGACGTCCCCTGAGAGCCAAATAAACACCAAAATGGGCTTTAAATTGCCAAGTAGTTAACAGGAAGGAATTTAAAGGTAACTCATGTCAACATGAGTTGGGTTCTGTGGGCATGCACAGCCATCTCTAGCTCTCTACAGCAGGTAGAGAGGGTATTTCTACTTCTAAGTAAAATGCCACATGTAGGAGTACCCACTGGGGAGTTTCCTCTGCAAAAAATGGATTTCCATTACTAGTTACCTTGGGAAAATGTTTATAAAATATTAACAATATCAAAACCTTAGAGAAGAAATAGAAACAAAACGGTTTGATCAAATAGAGTTAGAACCTTATTTTGAAATACAATACTTGCTTCACTGTGAGAAAGTCTCTCTGTTTCACTCTGTCCAGCATTTTGAAAAAATAGCAGCACTTTATGGAACAAAGACACTGAAATATATATCCATGTACTTTCTCTAAAGGAAAAAAAAAATCTATACAGAAAAAGTTTGATTTTTTTTTTAAACAAAATACTTCAGTTCTAGACCTCCACAGAACTTATTTAATCAATTTTCTACCGCAGAAGACATTCACCTCTTAAAGTACATTCTGTTGAGAAGTACAGCATTTTTTGTCATCTTACAAAAGATTATTTTGCAACTAATTATGAGCTGTGAAAGAGGCAAAGATAATCACAAATCTTTCTGGTACAGGAGGATATCTTTGTACCTTATATCTGAGTAGGCTTGTATCTTCTGAACTTTGATATCTGAATCCAAAACATTCAGCAATACAGCCAGCTGTCTCACCAGAGTGTCCTTCTGCTGTTCACTCAGCTGTCCCACTCCAACCTGCAGAATCAGCTCCACCAGACCATTCCTTTTGGGATCTGACAGAAGAAGAACATACTATTCTTTCAGAGCCTGGCAAATATTTCAGTACCAACTGAAGACAACATGCAGTACTTGAAAGTATTTATTAATACTATATTTTCCTGTATAAGACCTCTATCACTGAAAAGCCAATTCTGTCATGTTCTTAAAAAAGTACTTAGCCTATATTGTCACATTCCCTCTGAAACAAACCAATCTCATCAATCGAAATAAGAGTACTTCAGGGTGCACTTCAGTTCAGCATTTACATATTTTTGTGCAGAATAGCAACTTCTGCTCCCCTAAATGCTGCCATCTTAAAGTCAGAGGTAAGCATTAGGTGAGCCTAATTACCGACTTCCCTGCTACTTATTTACTACTGGTTATCACTCAGGAAAAGAGAGTCAAAGATGAACTTGTATGTCTGAGGATGGCAAATTTGAGAAATTCAGATATGTTTACCCTTACAAACTGAGGGTTCTGTTAAATAGCACTTGGACTTCTAGAGTGCCTTGCAAAGAAAAGAAACTTCACAGTTATCCAGTGAGAATCATGACCCAATTATTATGACTACATTCAACAATAAAGTGAGGAACAGAAAATCACTGTCCAGGAGTCAGACAAGCAAGAAAACTGAAGCTTCAACTTCCATCATATAGCTATTCATCCTGCATTTGAAAACAAGTCTATAAAACAAACAATATCAAACCATGAAAAGACAGTTTACATCTCCCTAACATTTTCTGAGGACATAAAGCCACACTTTCAACCATCAAACACACATCTGCAGCATTTGTACCTAGACTTAATGTTTAGCTCCTATCTCTTTCTACTGGTCAAACAGATTACAGTCAGAAAAAAAGAAACAAAAACCTACAATGAATGAAGAGGAATAAAAGCCTAATGCAAATATTAACTAGAAAGTATAATTTTCATTTATTGATGCTCCCACTAAGGTGATTGTAGCAGTTAAGAATCCTGACATGTCAACTTCTAACACACTCAGGCCTATTCAGAGAACAATAAGGTAGGAAGAGAAAGACTTGTTTGCTTTGAGAGAATCTTGTCAACATCTAAATAAATAAGTGAAAAGGAGAACAAAGATGTGGTATTCACAACGTATCGATGACCTTTTAATTGTCATACCAGGCCGCACTTCAACAGTTGCTGAATCAACATCTGAGTCTCCTTTAGCATCTGTCACTTTCAAGTGGAAAGTATAGGTTCCTTCCACCAGATTAGTTAGCTGCAGTACTGCCTCGTGGTCCGAGCCATGGATCACATCCTGCAAAAAAAAGGTACTGGAATAATTACACCCTCAGGGAAAGCTGCAGGTTTGACTATCAAGTCAGCTATCCGGTACGACAGTGTGAGTTCTTGCTTTGACTTTCGGGACAAATGTGACCTACCCATAGTTTATAGCAGAGTAAGGACAGTTTGGAAGTGAAAGTTAATGAGGATGTCTGCACATATTTTCATTAAAAATACCCCAGAAAGAACAGCTGACAATCTGAAGAACTCATTTGCTTGAAAATTCGAGACAGTTACATTATTATTTCTATATTTTATACCACTATCCTTAGTTCTGCTTTCTTAACTCTTAATTTCCTTTCCTCCGAGTTCATGTATTTTCAACTATCAACTCTGCCAGCTGTATTTAAGCTAAGCCTCTTCAATTCTTACACACTCATGTGAATTGCCTCTAGAAGCTTTGTTTGGATTTTGCTGTTTCTCCTCAGCACTTGCTGATTTTTCAGTATCTTCCTGAGTGCAAAGAGCTGTCCACAACACTTTGTGAGATAGGGAAAACAAGTTATCCAGGTTTAGTAGCACATATAAATTTCAGTTTATCATGAGGTATTTCTGCTTTCTGCCTGTCTCAGAGAGCAGACTCCTCTGCCCTAATGACCCAGGCTATTCACCATGGTCTGCCAAGCAAGGTATTTACACATCTAGCGTCAAATACTATTTTTATCTTAAACAGCAAGTTTTACCTCATCTGGTATCAGACATGATCCCTTAGACTTTATCAGTACTTCTTGTTCTCTCAGATCCTTACTCCTCTGGAATAGCTGGATTTCAGATGATTTTTCTCTCTAACACATTAGCAATTACTCTGAGACACGGCTTTATTCTTCTGTCTCAAGTCTTTCCCAACTAAGTCTGCATTGCTGCAGTGCTCTTCCTCAGCTATCATATTCTCTAGCTGTACTGAAAATATCACAACCCCCTTGAACTACAGCATTACAGAGAGCAGGGGAGACAAACCAGAACACCATACATCACAGCATCTTATGAGTCACACCTGCTCTTCTGGCTGCAATGACATTACATGAATAACAAAAGCAGAATTTGACTCATTACAACCCTCAAGAAACTCACCCCAGCTGCTGGGCTTTGACCGTCCCGAATCCACAAATATGACACAATCCCCTGGTCATCAGCAGATCTTGAGCCATCCAAGGTAACAGAGTTATTTGGAAGCACGAGAACATGTTTCCCACCAGCATGTGCCCGAGGTGGACTGTTGTTTTCTAGCCACAAAAGTAGTGGAGGATAAGGATTTGCTTTCAAAACATGAGAAATGTGACCTGTCATTGCCAATACACCCACACTCCAATTCTTCACCTGATAATTACAGACAATAACAACACAACCTTATGCTAAGGCTACAGGGAAAGGATGAGTGGGTATACAAAATTTGGCTTCAGAATTTTACAGTCTAACAAAAGCAGAGCTGCACCATGAGGAGAAAGATCTTTTTCAAAAAGAACTGTGGGATATTCTATTTAGAGTCTCACAATAACTTAAGCATCAGATCTTCTCAGTCGAGCAAAAAAATTTTCTACCTACTTAGAAACACGGCCCAGCATGAGGTCACCATGCTGGGATCTTTCCATCTGGAGAATCACTTATTACCCAGTAGAAGCTTGTGCAAGAACTTATATCTTCATAATGCCTGTATTTAGGCAATCAGGAAATTTAAGGGTAAATCTAGTTCTCACTGCTTACCATTAGCAGTGAGATTAAGGCACACATTGGGTGCACGGCAAAAAAAAAAGCCAGAGAAACAGAAACATGCTCTCTTTCCAGAAACCAGACATCACTGACTTTTCTTTAGAACACAACTGATAAGAGAGAGATCCAGCAACCTGTGGGGCTGAGTGAAATACCTCACTGGACATAATTAGTTGGAGATAAATAATTCAATATTGGGCACATCTCAAGGGCATTGGCTATAACTCTATTCTTTAGAACACCAGAGAGTTTTCTGTGATACAAGGGATTTGTCTCTTTCAAATAAAAGCAGTTGACTAAACTTGGTTATTGGAAAACTAAGTCTTTTTAATACTGAACCTGTGACTGTAGACAAAACATACTGTGGCTACACTTCACACCACAAATGAGACCATAAAACACATTTGGACAGAGCTGTTGCCACGTATTTCTAATTAAACACCTAACTGAAACTCTGAAATGGTTCAAGCAATGATGCATATGGGTAAAACAAAGTCCAGCTTCTTCTCGAAGAGGCACAAGGGTCAGGGCAATCCCAAGCTCAAGTGCATGTTGGGCAGCGAATGGACTGAGAGCAGCTCTGAGGAGAAAGACTTGGGGGTGCTGGCTGACAAGAAGTTCAAAATGATCCAGCATGTCCACTTGCAGTCAAGAAAGCCAACCATATCCTGGGCTACTGCTGAAGTCAGCACAACCCCAAAGTATTCAAGGCCAGGTTGAACAGGGCTTTGAGCAACCTGGTCTCGTGGAAGGTATCCCAGCCCACGGCAAGGTGGTTGGGACTAGATGATCTTTATGGTCCCTTCCAACCCAAAGTAGTCTATGATTCTATCATTATCGTAAAGCCTCTTCCACAGCATGCATGTTGGGAAAAAAAACACAAAACGAATACACAAAGACCCCAAATCACCGAAACCCCACACCACAGCAGCTGTTTCCCTCTATATTAAAACAAACAAACAAACAAAAAAACCCAACAAAAAACAAACCAAAAAACAGGTCTCTTAATACTAAAATTTTAAGTGGAAATTGGTTCACTGAGATGTCACTTCTTGGAAGTTACTGAAAATCCACAGTAAAACTGCTTTTCTGCTCAAAGTTTAACTTCAAAAATAAAATAAAAATGTATCTTCTTAGTGATGTAGACATATCATTGTCAACAATATTAATTTGGAACATTTTTATTACAACTAATTTTGCATATATTGAACTTTAAAATATCTTGCAGCAAACAAAATTAATTCTGCCAGTCACTTACAATACTACTTTACTACAGAACAGCAGACAAGTCTTACTGAACACCCCTGAAATACGACAACAAATATATTATAACTTTCTGTTCTGATTTCCTTTACATTCTGTCAGCAATTGCATTAACAGGCAAGCTGCCCACCATATCCTAAGATACAGCAACAAGGCTTCCCTCCCTTCCAGACTTACCTTCCTTCACAGTTATAGATAGCACAGATGCACTGCTTAAGCCCTGTTGGTCTTTCACAGTCAGCCTGAAGCGATAGGTACCAACTTGAAGACCAGTCACAGTTGCTACTGCTTTGTCATCATTTTCCATCTGTACAGAGCTTGGTCCACTGAAACAAAACATGTCAGAAAAATAATCCTGCATAGCCAGCCAAACCATTTGTTCAGCAGCACTGCTCATGCCATTTGCTTTTATTTTATAGCACTGATGGCTAAAGAACTATATGAGACACGGGTTTAGCTTAGAGAATGCATAAATGCATTTTTTCCAAGGCATTCAAAGCACGCAAGCACCACATACCCAGTTATAAGAAGAGTAGAAAATGCACTCCAAAAGTTCAATCTCACCACTGTACTATTCCATGGGAGCATGCAGATGATATTGCTCTAAGAGCCACTCACAGTATGTACTGGCTGCCAGCAGACCTCTTCCTGTATGAGGTATGATGCTCGCATGAGCTAATAGCTTGTCCTTTTATTAAGGATCGGTTAGATTTGCACATAAACATACAAACTTTTGTAGAACATTTTCAATCATCACTCAAGACGGCTTTAGTCAGTCATTACTGAAAGTTCAGGATAAAGTGACTGTCAATTTACTTTATTATTCAATAAACAAGGAACTGAGAAACCCTTGTTCTTCTAAGCACTAATGGGAAAACTCTGTATATTACAGGAGGGTACCCAAGCCTGCTACTTCCTTTTTAAACAGGAGACACAGAAACTCCTCTCATTTTTTCTTAATTTTATAAAAGTAGGCCTCAAAATGACACATTGCAAAACATACACAGAGGTTGCCTAAGCTTTTCAAGTTGAACTTAAAATTACTATTTCTTACCCTATTACCACCCAAGTGGGAAGGTCCTGAAAGCAATTCCCAAACAGTGTATCACCCAACACAATTGCATAAGAGACTCTAAACACTTTCATTTTGTTCTCTATTTTATTGGAGATTAGCAAAATCTCTAGATACCTGATATTTTCCCAATGATAGAAGACAATGCCTTGGTCATCTTGGCTTTTGCTTCCATCCAGTGTAGCACTTTCTACTGGGAAGGTCAATTCTTTGTCAGGGCCAGCCACTGCTACTGGAGGACTGTTATTTTCTGCAAAATAATATTCAGTGTATGACATTTGCTATGTAGTCACTGGCAAGCCTTTCCAATCAGAGGGAAGATTTTACACAGAATATTTTATTAAAGAATTGATATATTGGCTCTCTAGGCACAAATCACAAATATAACATGCACGAACCAGCAGGTAGGAGAGATTAGCTCTGCAACAAGCCAAATACCACAGCAAATACTTCCCCTTTGCACTGCAGGCACAGTCACACTCCCAAAAATTTTGCTGCATGCTCAATGCATTATATGAAATGCTACATAACAGGAGTGGTGGGGTATTCTCGTAGTCCTACTGCTCCATCTCTTTCAAAACCTCTCACTTGGTTCTTTGCCCTCAAAGAAGATACTGACCTGTGTTTTCTGCTGCTCAAGGTCAGCATGATGCCACCAACTTAATGCCAGTTCAGAGCCTTTGAGGATTTAGTGCAAAAACATGTAACCTGTTATTCTGTCTTTAGCCTCTGCTTTTGTGGCATGGTAAAACTGGCAATGCTGCCACTTTCCTGGGTATTTATTTGCCCTTAGGCCTGACTTCAGCAATAGCATCTTTCTAGTTCCACACTATAGCAGGTCTTAAAGGCACCACCACACACTGTACTTCCAATTTACATTCTTGATTTCTGCAGTAAATGCCCACTGTAAAGTTGTGCCAGAAGGGATCATCTACAAAAAAGATATTTATTAAGCAACAACAGGAAGATAAAACATTGCCCTGTGGTGGAATGTGAAACCTTCACGTTGGCAGAAAAGAACACTTTGGATGTAGTAGGCAAATATGTTACAAACAGAAAAGGTATTAAAAAAAAATAAATCTCATGAGGCCTGGACCATTTGGGCTCATTCATCTCTTGGCTCCCAAAACTAAACAAGCATTTGAAAGATACAGCTTTTGAAAACTCCTTGCTTGACACTTTTCCTTAGAAAACACAATGTAATTCTGGTGAGAATTCAAACCACACAAGGACTCTTGCACAAGAACTGCACAACAATAAGAAAACTAAATTGATACTCTGAACAGTTGTGGTGGTTTGAGACCCCCCCTGGGGGGGGGCTGGAAGTGGTTGGTCCCAGGTGAGTTTCTGATGTGGGACCAATCTGAGCTGTTTTTCGCCCCTGTGAAATTAGGATATTACAACAGCTGGAAGGAAGTTGTTGGCAGTGTGAGAGAGAGATTCGGAGTCATGAGGTGAGAGGAGAGAGGCCTGTGGGCCCCTTGCAGGGGGCCAGGCCCTCTCTTCCCCCCCCCAGCTGGGCTGCGGGGAGCCCAGGACAGTATTGAAACTGAATCAGGTGCTGTGGCCAAAGGCTAGGGGGCTTTTCCCCCCACTGCCCAGGAGAGGTGGTGGCATGGACTTGAGAGGCCAGCCAGGGGGTTGGAGCTAGCCCTCTTCCCCCGGCAGGCAGGTGAGGCATTAGAGCCAAGCCAGAGATGGGCCGAGGGGTGGTCCGGAGCCAGAGAAGCAGTTGCAATCATACAGAGATGGAAAAATTCCAGGCAGAGGAGAGAGACAGAAGCAGTCTCGCTGCTACCTTCTGCCCCCCCCTAATGATGGGGGAGGTAGCGACCTTGAGCTGAGACTGAAGCAATGAGAGATGGGCCAAGGGGCTCGGAGGAGGCTCTACATGAAGTTTGGGTGGGGGCAGCCAAAAACCAAAGGAGGAAAGCGGGGAGGAGGAATGTGGTGGGGAGGAATGCCTCCCTGTGACATGTGGAACCTGAGCTGATGCAGCAGCTGGAACAGAGAGAAGCCAAAACAAGCAGGCTTTTTCTGGATAAGGACTTTCGGTGAAAACTATTTGGGGTATAAAAAACTGAGCAAGACCCAGAAACCCTGCAACCTGGAGAGGAAAGAGTGAACATCTTACTCTCTGGGAGGAACCTTCACGAACCAGGGAGAAAGGACTCAAAGCTGATTCCCTGGACCTCATGATGAAGACCTGGTAAAGCAAATGTTCCTTTGCAGTCCAGGAAGAGACCTCAGCAGAAACCGAGGAGCTGGTGGGGGTGCAAAAGACCCCTTCCCCAATACCCCAATGAGAGAGACTTCAGCTATCGCCCTGGAGGTTTTCCTTCTGAACTGATGTGGGAGGACCCCCAGGGGTGGTAGAGATTGTATTAATACTGTGTATTTATTTGCTTTTTAGTTTCTATAGTATTTATTGTGTTAGTAATAAATTTTGATATAATTTCCTCATGCTGAGTTGTGCCTCTCTGAAACCTTCTCTCTCTTGCATTGAGGCAAATTGTGGGGGAGCTTGGAAATTAGATATTTTTGAGGTCAAACCTCCACAACAGCTTTCAAAACAGATTTTGTAGGACATTAAACTGAAGACCTACAATTTAGCTTTTAGAAGCATTTAAACAGATCTCTGTGCAGGTAACCTTACACAATCAGGCTGGTGTGAGCCCTCAGGATCACCACCTGGACTTTTATAATTCTACACTTGTTTTAACTGTCTACTTTGACAGAAAACAGAGGTGGAAGAGTCCTTGATGCAGGGATAGCAGACATCCCTGCAGTGTGGGGACATAAGGCACTGGAAAATAGTGCTAAGGCATTGGGCTGGCCCACCCCAGAGGTGCCTGCAGGTGACTTACCAGGCTGCACAATGAGTGTGACCTCAGCCGTGGACCGCTGCCTCGCAGAGTCTGTGACAGTCAGCTGAAACGTGTAATCTCCTTCCTGCATTGCAGATAACTGGAGGTACGGCGTCCGCACTCCCTTCACAGCATTTGTGAAGACAGAGCATGAGATAAAACAGGAGTGTTCATGGATAATGAAAGGTCTTACAGAGCAAATGTGAGGGAAAAAAATGTTTTAATTCATAAATACGGTGTTTGAGCAACACTTTGAGCACCTTGCAGACAAAGAGGAGGCTTAAAATTTCGTGCACAGATGGATGTAATGTGTTCACGATTGCAACTATCCCTACCAAACCCAGAGAAATAACTATAGACAATAAATCCTACTTTCTCCTGCTGGTATAATTATAGCATTATTTCTGAACAACAGTAATTCTCAATCAGGAAATTAAACACTGATGAAAATTCCTATAGCTCATTACATTTCCTTAGGGATATTTTGAAAACAAACATCCTGACATTTGTTAATATTTATAAAGATTGTTAAACGCAAAATCAGAATTGAACCCAGAAAGACAGGTTTATGAGAAAAAAACCATATCAAACAAGACAACTCTGTCCTGAGTTTACTCTTCGAGAACTATTAGCTGATATCTATGTAAGCTCATAAAATGACTCGGCCCAGCTATAGGTCTTTTTTCTAATAAAATGAACATTCGTGGCATCTCTCACATGGGGAAGAACAAAACACAATACAATTACCTTTGGGGGGTTTTTTGGACAAAGATGATAATGAGAACTAAGGGACTTGATGAACTATTAACTAATCAGCATTTTAACAATGGATACCACATCAGAGACCAGCATCCTCTGGAACAGGTCCAGAGAAGGGCCATGAAGATAGATCAGGGGGTTGGAGTACCTCTCCTATGAAAACAGGCTAGAAGAGTTGGGGTTGTTCAGCCTGCAGAAGAGACCTTATAGCACCTTCCAGTACTTAAAGGGGGCTTAAAAAAAGGAGTGAGAGGGACTTTTTATATAGGCAGATAGTGACAGGACAAGAGGGAATGGCTTCAAACTGAAAGAGGGCAGGCTTAGCTTAGATATTTGAAGAAATTATTTACTCAGTGTAGTGAAGCACTGGAACAGGTTGCCCAGAGAAGCTGTGGATGTCCCATCCCTGGGAAGTGTTCAAGGCCAGGCTGGATGGGGCTTTGAGCAACCTGATCTAGTGGAAAGTATCCCTGTCCATGGCAGCAAGTTTGGAACTAGATGATCTTCAAGGTCCCGTCCAACCCAAACCATTCTACAACTCTGTGATCCTCAGCTTTAGGCACATGAAAAAGATTACTAGTCTGTTGAAAAGAAACTGTAACATGCACTTGCATTTCCACATTAAATACCCAGTGAATCCACTGGATATCTGAAGCAGTCATTCCCTTCTCTCAGGAAGGTTGTTTTAAGGTTGAAAAGCTGTCAAAAACTGTAAGTTGCTTCCATGGATGCTTTAGGGAAGTTTTTTTTCTTGGTGAATGAACAGAAATAAGTCATAATGCTGCAAGTCCTTCCTTAATTCTGTAATTGCCTCTACAGTATAGGTTTGCATCAATATTATTCCTTTTCTAAACAGATCTACAAAGTAATCTCTTCCCAGTTCTGAAGGCCTAAAGCATTTACCAACATAGCAGAAATCACGTCTCACATAAAAAATGGCTTCTCAGTTTCAGTTGGCTTCATTACATTACATTAATTACCTCAACTGCCTACAGAGCTGTAAGAATCTCCAACTTACTGAGTGCAAGTCCATTAAAAAATTTATTAGCTTTTCTCAGATTAAAAAAACCCACAACAAACCAAACCAAAAAAAACCCTCCAGAAAAACCCCAGCCATGAAAATAAGGGAATACATTCCATAAACCCTCAATGGAAATCCATGTTTTAGTGAGCACAAAAACCCATCACAGAGCATGGCTACATAACACTGCCAAAAGGTCTTGTCATCTTTCATGTCAATTCAGAAGATCAGGTTTCCATTTGAGTTCTACTCTCTCCAGGAGAAAGCATTGCAAGAAAACTCTGACTATCCCCACATTCTCTCCTAACCAGTTTTCAGTATGCCCAGCACCTCAGAAGATGGGAACCTGTGAAGCAGGTTCAAGAACAGACAATGTGAACTTGATATATTTTCAAACCACCAGGGAACAAATAACAGTGTTTGGTTGGACCTACAGAATGAAAACAATTATGATCAGGAATTAAAAGTAGTATCTAAAATAAGAGCTGAATACATCTAAGAGGACGACAACAACAACAAAAAAAAGAGTAACATCATTCCAGATATTTCAGTGCTTCTGAGCAGTTACTCAGGTATGTGTTTGCTCATGTTAGAGGTAAAAATAAAAGAGCTTTCTAATCCTATGCAAGGAGAAATTGACATACCTGCATTGCTACAACCTTGCCTTTGCTTTTGGGACTGAGGGACCACTCATAGCTGACAATTTCATGGTCGTCACTGCTTTGGTTTCCATTTAGTGTGATGAAGTTCTGGGGCAAGGTGACTGCCTGATTAGGTCCTGCATTAGCAATAGGTGGATAATCCACTGGTTTGTTGACAGCCAGAAAAGCAATGGTGGAGTTGGCTGCTCCATCTGAATCAATCACTGTGAGTCTATAATAGAAAACCAGTATCTGTTAAGATGACTTCTGCCAAGATCTAAATTCAAAGACTTATTTTTTCTGGTAGTTTTTCATACACTACATAAACCAGAGACACTGATTAGATGATACAAACTTCTCCTTCAGACACACTCATTCCTCAACTAAGATAGGAAAGAAATTCAGAAAACTGCTTACAAACAGAGCTTTCAACATTTGGGAAAAAAAAAAAAGCCTAGCTATTCTGGATCCCAGATGAAACCCTCTGCCTGCAGTCAATGGCAGCTTCACCGATTTCAAACAGATTTCACTGTAAACTCTTAAAAACGTACTCAGTAAAAACCAGGGATTTCATTCATCAGTCATAGTGAAACAGTCCCTGTCAACATCTATAACTAGAACTGCTTTGGATTTTCAAAAGCTCTACTTATAGCACAGCAGTAGATCCTAACTTCTTATTTCTTCGTGGCACACTAACTTTAATAGAGTTTAATATCAATATCAAGTCACAAAACTAAAAAAGTACAGGGTTTAAAAAAATTCAGACATTACTGCCTCCCAGAAACACAAAACCAAATCATCTTAAAATGAGACTGTTGCAGACACCTGAAGGGGATGAAACCTGCCCTCCACAGTGCGGTAACTGACTAATCTCTAATCCTCCTCTGTTGTGAAAACTGCAGACAGCTGACCACATGGAAGGGAACCTGAGTGGGAACAAAACTAGTGCTCATTAGTTCTGTCATTAGGCAACACATACTTTTTGCAATGCGTGCACATCCATGCATATCAAGAGAACGGGATTTTGTTGACCAGCTAATTTCTTGTCAACTAGAACATACTGATCTAGTCAGCCTCCCTCAAAGGTGCAGAGATATAACAATTAATTTCTTAATTCCTTAGGTTTGGAACACACTTAAAAGTATTACTTGCAAGAAAGCTCTTTTTTAATATGGAAAAAAATTCACACTAATTTCTGCTGCTGTACAATATGGAATAATTCCAGTAAAGAACACAGAATGAAAGCAGAAGCTATAGAACTTTTGGTGAAGCTTATGCAAACCACCACATTTAATGTATGATGGCTTCGACATTCTGCTGATGCTTCACTGATATACAATGTATTGACTGGTAGCCAAAGAACACAAGCTGGGAAGTGTGAAGTCTGCCTCTGTGAAGACAAGTTAAAAAGTTCAGAAAAGGGACTTTGATTTTCATTAAGCACCCCAAACCACAAACATTGCTTCCATTGTGTGGACAAAACCCAGCTTCAGCAGTGCATAAATAGAGGAAATCAGTAGCAGAGCAAAGACTCTTATGAAGAACAGAATAAGTCTCAGTAAAATCAGTACATAACAATGTCTTGCGAGGATCAGTCTGCCAATATTATTCTGTCTGCCACCACCCTTCAGGGGATGACTTTGACACCCTGACTGCATAATTTCATCTCAGGGCACTAGCTATCTTCTAAACTGGGGAAAAAAGTAATAAAAAGAGTTTTGTCACAGTTGTTATTGCTGAAAGTGGGAGGTATTTAATTTACATAACTTTGTGCTAAAAAGTATCACTATGCTGGTATCACAAAACCACTGCCAAGCACTTTTTAATAAAACTGCTCCCTAAGTCTCTCCTCTGTGCAAAATGAAGGGTAACAACATGCAGAAGAAAAATGAATTTTTCTGTTTGAGGAGGTAGATGTGAGCACAAAGGGAAACAAGCATTTAGCTGACATCACAGAAATAATTAAAGCCCCCAAGGAAAGCATCTGTGCAGGTACCTGAAAGTGTAGTTTCCAGGAACAAGGTTAGACAAGTGCAAGACAGGTGTGTCAGCAGATGCCTTCTGCTCTCGCAAGGGACCTTTAATTTCTTCCCAGTGGTAACTCACAATCTTCATGTCATCTATACTTTCTACATGCATTAAAGAAAAACATATCAGTTTCTTGTAGCAATTGAGGAAATGAATGCTAAAGTCTTTCATGCACTCATCTCTTACTGGTTTTCTACACCTCTCTCTTCAAGTACATTTGAAAAGGCTTCATAAACCACAGATTCCAAGTTAACTTTGGTACAATTTTTTGAAACAATTTTTCACACACATGGATAAAAAAAATAAAAATTCAGTCTCAGATTGCACATTCCAACTTGTCTACTCTCAGTAACTATGAATATAATTACAACATCTCATCACACCCTATGTGACAGCTCTCTACCAAGGCCCCAGCTGTACTGGCACAGAAGAAGCTGTAAGAGTAGCTGCTGTTTGGACACAGCAGCCCCTGACACATTGCATCTCAATCTCCAAGTGAAAGGTTGCATTTCATGATGTTTTAAATTTATTAAAATAATTTATAACTGGACTCAAATCTCCAAAATAAATTATGATTTATCAGGGAACTTCTGAGAAGAGTGAGAAGAAGCAATTCCACTTATAACTGACAAACAATAATGTCATAACTGTATATTAAAAATACAGGATATAAACACAGGAGGGTCCAATACATACGACTGCCATCGATGAAGGTGGAAGTTGTAGGCAAAGAAACTTCTTGCACTTTGGGGGAAGCAACAGCGACAGGTGGCTGGTTAACTCTGAGGGCTGTGAGAAAGACGAGGGGAAGAAAAAAAAATATGAGTGAGAGCCCAGGCAAAACTAATGTTAAGTCTACAGATCAACAGTCCCCAGTGATTAAATCCAGATCAGACAGCTTTGCAGCGGCATCTGCTGTCCTTTTCGGACAAGGGAGAGAAAAGGTTATTGAATAGCAGTGTGCTGACACAGCAGTCTTCCACTGCAGCTGCTTTGAACAGGTATAATTCAGATCAGACCCATGCACTGTAATTTGTAGATAGAGTCAGATCAGTGCCTAATTGCTGTACTGGAGAAGGAATCATAAAAGGTGACATGATGCTATCTCGGGCTTTGCCTGAGGAGGGTGAAAGACCAGAAAGCACTTAAACACAGTGAGCGAGCTCCTTAGCTCTACTTCCTTAGGACCCTTTATAGACACCAAGACATGAAACATGTCAGCATGACCGGACTGCCAGATGTCCTTGACAAACAGTAACAGATATGCATGAGGAGATAAGCATGCTGTACAACTACTTGTGTTGAAAAAATTAATTATTTCAGCCAACTGACTTACCTGGTTTGACTGTGACATTTACAAAACCTTCACCAAAGGCATTTACACCAGAAACTGTCACTTTGAAGGCGTAAAGTCCCACTGATAACTGAGACAAACACAAAACAAATTGGGTTACATATTGAATTATCCAAAAGCAGTATGCATAAATCTGACAATCATATTGTAAACAGAGAAAAATCTGGATATCTGAATCCTCAAGTTACTTTTATAAACACATTCACAAAAGACCAGTAGTCACTGCCTGGAAGTGGGGAATATGAAGCAAACACTTAGGAATTTTTTCTCTATTTAGAAAATTATTAGAGCACGCTAAAAAAGACACTTCTAATCTTGCATAGATTTGGTGACATGCACAGGTGAAGAGATTCCAGATGACTTGAGGTCATTTGAACTCCTTGAATCAAGGTGCCTTTCCCCACAGGTTACAATTCTGTGAAAGGACCACACAGACACAATGAGCCTGAGCTTACAGCTCACTTACATGAGAGAGCTTCAAAGTCTGGCTGTGCCTGTGCTCCATTTCACCACCGTAGTCAGCAGGGTGGCTGATAAGGTTCCACTCATAGGTGTAAGCTGTTTCTAAGAACAACAACACAGTGTAAGAGTGATCAGTTCTGCCTTCAAGATAAGAAAACAAAAGAAATCAAGTTCACCATCCATCAGATGAAACGCTAAAGTAGGAAATCATGACTGCTGCTCTTTAAGCCTTCAAAATGAAGCAGTATGAATCCATGTTGAATATCCAGTGTCTTGCAACTTGGTAAAGCAGCAAGGATGTAATGGACTTCACAAATAACCTTCGTCACAAAAACGAGCTTCACATGAAGTAAACATGTTTTACACAGCTGCCTATGAAATATGTATTAATTGCTGCTGTAATTCAAAAGCTGGCAGTTTTAAGGTAAATGTTGCATTCAAAACTTACTTTCCCCACTTCCCTCCCATTTTACAGTAAGATGCTATAAACTGGGCCACATCATCTTTTAGCAGAAACTACAGGCTTTTTATTGAACCCTCTTGCTAATGAGTTTAGGTTCTGAAAATAAAAGTCGGTTAAAAAAATTCATCCTTAAAATCCAAAGGAGAAAATCCTCTCTGCAGTTGGAGCCACAAAAGAGGTAGCAGTAGGAAATGAGGAGAATTGTTTTATCCTAAGGTGCAGATGTTCACATAACTCAGAACTTGTCTGCATTTACAGGTTGGTAGTGTGTGCATCTCCTTGTATACCAAGGCTACTCAACTCACCTGTAGATGGTGGTGGGACAGCAAAGGCATTCAGCTCAACCTCATTTTTTGGTAGCATCACTTGTATGTTATCTCCAGCAGACACAATAAGTTCTTTTACTGTATCTAAGACAGAACAAGTACACTATGTTATAACAGATGGAATTGATATAAATTTAGTATCTTCAAATATTATTTCCAATTGATTAATTAAAATTTGACAAACACTCTATAGGGAACAAGCAAGAATAATTAAAAAAAATTCCTCATGCACAGCAAAATAATAATCTACTATATTCATAACTGTGGTTCCCTCATCTTCCACCAAACCAAAGTTTTTCTTCTTCCCCATCTATGAAGTGTCATTTTCCCTACTTCTGTTTTAGAGAAAAGTATTCTGATTATTCCAGTACATCACAGGTAACATTGCTCTACATAAAGAATGACATATTTTTATCAGTAATTGGATAGAAATGCAGGAATTTAAAAAATACCAGAGAAGACAAAAAGGCTATTTGCACTAGAACAAATATCATTAAATAAAGTAACATAGCTCATACTAGAACTAAATATCACACTGTCTTTCACCAAGAAGCACTGCTTCTATGTGTGGCACTTGTATGTCATGCTCCAATGTCCATCTCAGTGTCCCTTTTAAAAACTGCACTTGTATAGCAGGGTAAATGAACTGCACACTCAATCCCTTTGCTATCCAGTTCTCGTCTGTGAAAACTCTTTCCTCTTCCAAAAAATGCCTAAGTACACAAACACAGTCCCCAACAGAAACATACTAAAGCACAACTTCAGTAAAGTTCCCATAGACCTGAATTTCAAAGGTTTTAAATGTCTTCCTTTTAATATTGGGAAACCACAGAACAGAGGTTCTCCAAAAGGCAACATTCACGAGTGTATAAACATCCAACTTACAAACTTGGAATAGATGAGCAAGAGGCTACTCAGCAGTGGCAGCTGATGAGCTTAAAAATGGATGAGGTGAAGAGGCCACCCTGGCAGCACACTTTCTGTCACTGCTAGTTAAAGGCACCCAAGGCTCCACAACTGATCACGGGAGCTGCCCTGGACAGTTCTGGAGTGGAAGTTTGCACTTGGAACTCCACATGAGAGGAGAATAAAATGGCTAGAAGAGGGTGATGACCAAAGGAGAGAAGGAGGAACTGTCATTGGCTGAGAACACACAAACTTGAGGCAATCCCTGTATAAAGCAGTAGCTACGGTGAGATTCATCACAACCTTCCCTTCAGCTTCTTCTTCCAAGCTACTTTTTGAGTCCCCTTCAACCTCCTCTTGTGAAGGAGGAGGAGGAGCTGCCTAGTCAACAGTCAATGGTAAGATGATCCACTGTCTTGGAGAGGGATCTCTTGTAGCTCATCTCTTCCTGTTACCTTCTACTGCTATGCTGCCTGGCAGGTTGCAATTTGGCAAGAATGTCCCAAACCAGACTTGCTCTACCAGGAAGCAAAGGGCTTAGCTCTCCCTATCCCTTGGTGCATCAGGAGCGCAGAAAAACACACATCTGTGCTTTTCTGCTTCTTGTGGTCCTTCTAACCCTTTGTCAGGGTGCCCAGGGAAAACTCAGCAGGAGAGAGGAGACACTAACATACACACAGAATTTAACACAGCTACAGGGGACGTAGTGGCTAAACATCCTTTTCAAAATAGAAACTTTTGCTCTGCAGCTGGAGTGTGATAAGCCTCCTCGCCGTTTTGAAACTGCAGCAAAACTTTCTTTTCCCAGGATGAGGAAGCCATATTCTCCCCTGCTAAGGGCTAGGCCTCTCCTCTACTAAGGGCTGAGCTTCCTCAGGTCCCACTTATGCTGCTGCATGTTATCTGACAACTATAGATAGTGGGAAGCCTACTGGAGAGTTTCTGAGAGGGATCAATGTTCTGAAGACACAAAAATAACCATATGGTTAGAAGAGACTATTCCAAAACTTCAGAAAGTCTCAGGTATTGCTCGCCAACTATAAAAATTAACCCATTTAAAAAGACAGTCTTAATCTCTGCTTTTTACTTTGCTTTATTTGCTTGAGTTGTAATTTCCCGTTAATGATGGACTTGGTCAGAGTTTTGCCACAGAAGTAACTGGCTAAAGATCTGGGGTTTGCAGTGTTACCATAGGTCTACAGGCTTAAATTGGGATTATGTACCATTTGGATAAAGAACAAGCTCATACTAACAACGGGGTGGAAACCTGACAGCAGTAAAGCCACCCCCAGTCGCAGTCCAACCTGCAGAAACCCCTCAGATCTCCAGCTATGTCAAAACATTACCTGCTTTAGCAGCAGTAGCAGGTGGCGTGAACTGCTGCATGGGCTCAGATGGCACAGTGTTAGTGGGAAGTAACATGACCCCACCTTCAGTGATGTTCTCTGGGGACACTGTGGGAGTCTGGGTTTTCTCTGACACACCTGGGAAGGAATCCAATTTATCTGAAGAAGAGGAAGGTGTAGCAGCCTGAAAAAATGAATTATAGGGAAAGAGTTGTCATAAGTGAGACATTTTTCACATTTCTAGATTTAGAAGTATGCTGTTTTTCAACAGCATACAGGATGACCCTAGTGATTTATGTTACTAGGAGATTTTATTCCTGTACAAAATATTTATTGAATGAGGACTAGTTTTTTGTTTGTTTGTTTGTTTTTCCCAATCAATCTTTTAAGAAATACTAATAATTTTCCAAGTTTCAAATGCTGAACAGTGTAGGTTATAGTAATGAGGTAACCTGAAATACAACTAAGGCTATCAGTTCTCAAAATTAAATTAAAAAAATAGTAGGACAGGTCTAAATACAGTCATAAACCTTTAAAAGTCAATTACAGAAAGTCCAAGTGGTATTATTGTCTTCATGCTGTACACACACAAACATAACAGAATCCTTGCCTCTTACTACATCTGCTCAGAACAAACTTGCTCAGCCTTTTTATCTCCTCACCAGTTATAAAACACCCTACGTCTCTCTCCTTCAGTCACCAAGCAGTAGTGCTGTTCTCACTGCTCCACCTTGTTAGGAAATCAGAACTGCAGCAAATAACACAGCAAGTTTAGCACGAATAACTCAGCACTGTGTGAGCCTTGCCTCCCAAAGACACATAAGCCTCAATGGGGCAACAGTTTTTCCTTAATATACTCAAGACTTATTTCTGATCTCACAACTAGGGAAAAGCATTTTTCCAATTATGGCTGTGTGGGGTACATGAAGACATAACATAGTGCTATTATTTGTACATAATCTATTTACTGAAGAATAGGATTGTGAAGGTTGGTAAAATGTGCACTTATATCACAAATAGCTGAGGCGGAAAGGGACCTCTAGACAGCCTAGTTCAACCCCCTTCCTTAAAGCAGGGTTAGCTACAGTAGGCTAATCAGGACCAAGTCCAGTTAGGTTATGAGTATCTCCAAGCACAGAGAATACACAACCTCTTTGAAAAATCTGTTCCTGTGTTTGACCATCCTCACAGGAAAAAAGATGGGGTTTAATGTTTAAACGTAATTCCTTTGTATTTCAACTTGTGTCCATTGTCTCCACTGGACAGCGCTGAGAAGAGCCTAGCTCCATCTGCTCTACACCTGTCATAGTTATTTATACACATTTGTAAGGTGCCCCTGAACCCTCTCAGTTCAAGGCTGAACAGCCCCAGGACTTCATTTCTCTTTGTATTTCAGGTGCTCTACTTTCACTCTGCAGTTTGCCTCCCCAGGAAATAAGAGCAGCTCAGCCTTGTGGACAGGAGGAAAAGCTCCCTGTTCAGCTAGGAATGTGAAAACAATGCCAGGGACTTCCCAACCTGTGAGGAAATAGAGAACATGGAAGTCATCTGCAACTCCATCTCTGCCTTGAACAATGGACAGAGAGAAAAGATCCCTGTGCAGTTGGGAGAGTGAGAGCAGCGTCAGCAATTGTGGCTGACTACTGTGTGAGGGTGCTGAGGACCACATCAAGAGTTGCACCTTCAGGTGAATCCATAATGCAGACAATGGAAGCACCTCTCTGGTCACACCTTCAGCTCTGCTCGATATGCAGACAGTAAGATCTCTCTGAGCAGGTGGGACACTGACAGCAGCATCAGGGACTGTAGCTCCCCTGAAGTAGTGTCTTCAGCAGACCAACCCCAGACCCTCAGCAGGAATCTCACCCTTGACAACATTATCATGCACAGTGAGAGCCTCAAGCACATCCTGCCTCCTATCTTGACAAAAGGTCTTCCCTCCAGACAGCTCTCCTTTACATAATCACTCCATTCCACATCTTCCAGAAAGATCTTTACCCCACCTGAGCAAACGAAAGTGTTTCCTTGCCTTTCAAATTTGAGGGAAATCTACTTTTCTGAGCTTCCTCTGGCTTTTTTCCTCTCCTGAACCTTTGGCAATCCATCAGCTGAAAATCAGCCATCTTGGCTTTATAGGACAGATGGAGACAAAGTCAAACATACTTTTTCAGGGACACTCTATTCTGCAGTGGCACCAAACATCACTTCAGTCAGCAAGCCTAGGCAAGATGCTGCAGTCAGAAAAGGCGCCCTGTTGCACCGTCACATCTGAAGTGGCGTCACAGCCAAAAAGACGGCTTAAACTAAAAACATTAGCAGGCAGCAGACAAATGGGGCAGGGACAATATCAGAAATTGAGTTCTCAGGCAGAACCTATTACTGAGAAATTTGCTGGAGCAGATGCAGAAGGCAAGATTAACCTAAAATTCCAGCTTCGGAAATGAAAGAAAGAAAAGAAGGATTCTTTCTGGGAGTGAGCAGGGTAGATAGTTCTATTGACATGGGCTTTGTGGGTTGTTTGCTTTTACCCATTTGTACAGTCACTACTGCTTGCAACAAACACACCAACGGTGAGGGCCCACATCCTTCAGTTCTCAGGTTTGACTTGAGTGCACATCTCTTGAGAATTCCAACAGAAGTTGAGAACACCCCCATAATCCAAAATGGGAAAAACAAAAACAACAACAAGTGCTATGCAGGAAGCTCAAAGTTACACTGCAGGCAACAGTATCATGCCAAGAGGGATCCTTTCCCACTTCTGGTCCCTGGCTGACCCCATAGATTGGGTACTCTTTCCCCCTCCCCCCCCCCCCCCCGTGAATGTGAAGGATAAACCCTACCATGTTTCCTTACTCCATCCTGATCCTGCAGGCAACCCAACAATCCCCCTCAAGGAAACATCTTCCTCAAGTACTCCTAAAGACAAGTGATCAGGACTCTGGAGAGTCAAGGGCTGTTAGTGTTGCACTTCATATGACTGCTTCCCCAGCAGTGATTCCTCCATGTCCCTCTGCACATAGGACTACTACTTAACTGCAGTACCATTTCCTCTTCCTCATTTATCTGCAAAACTTTGTGGAAAGCAGCTCTGTCAGCAGTAAAACTTTGCTGGTCTGCTTGTCCCTGCTTCTCTGCATTCAGTCACCTGTCTAATGATTTCAACCAAGTAAGATCCCTACTAATTGTGTAGTTGGGGTGCTGAAAAAAGAGCAAACCACCATACAGTATGACAGGAAGTGCAGATTTCAAGAAAGAAATTTACCTTTTTGGCAGGTAAATCTAAATATTTAAACATCTTTCAGAGGTTTTATACATATCCTAGAGATCAAATCAATGCATTTTTAACCAAACAGAACCAAAATAATATATGAACATCTCTGATATTCAACTTCATTCTAGGTCTTAAATATCAATTCTGAAGGTAAGCCAATTAGACATTAAAAGGCTCACCACCATATAAAGTCTGTCAGTCGTCTTAAGGTTTCTTAGGTAGAGCTTTATGCATTTTGACTGCACCATTATTCCTGCAAATACAATAAGCTCAAGAAGCAAGTCAGGCCTAACCTACTGAACATTTGAAACACTGCAGCAACAACACAGCAGCTGCTAGAAATTAAGACCTGAAAAACCTTACAGACCTTAGCAGATCAGCAGCTAACTGGAAATTTTAAAAAGACAATTAATATTTTACACTTCAGGGATGGGCAGCACTGCAGATTTCTGTTCTGGGCAGCTTGGCAGCATATACTCTGTACAGATTTCTAAATGTATTCATGTTATTGAGCTGCTAGATGGTGACAGTCCCTAAGATCACTCTGAAATCCGATGTAAACCCAACAGTCAGGTTATTCAGTTAAATGACAAAAATTCTCTATCCAGGTCACATACAGAAATCCTTTGCACCTGACTGCATTTATGGCAAGGATGGTCCAAGGGCACAGGCTCTGGAGGTCTGTGCTTGTTGGTCTCTCAGTTTAAAATCTGTCTCCAGGTCCTCGCTCAAAGAACACAGCACCTGAGGACACTGCATCTTGCTGACTACTGTGGAGGGAGAGAATTGCATTTTTGCCACCCTGCTCTGTCTGGCTTGTCAAAACAGCTTTGTCTGGAAGCTGCAGAAGGGAGTGTGTCAGCACAGATCTAGGAGATATAGAATTGCAGTGGCAGAATTAAGAGGATCATAGGAATATATTGTATAACATGTAATAAACAGGGTAATTCATTAAAGTTATTAGCAAATATGATTTTAAGACCTTCACATTTTCATAGCGCATACAAAAAGACCACAGTTTGAGAGGTTGTCTGAATTATATGCCAATGATAAAACTATTTGGGGACATCTCAGCATTTTTAATCCAGTGTAAAAATTTAAGATTTCCTTAATAACAAAATTTGGTTTCCAAAAAAAGTTTGTCAGAAGGAAACACAAAGATGTGCTGAACAATCCATATGAGATTTGATAAAAATGTCTGCTTGTTGGAGAAAGAAACACGTAAGAGGGAAATCCTATCACCAGAATTTGTCACAGGCCTTTTTCACCAGGGTCACAAGTAAAGTTCCCAAACCAGAAAAACCTGAAGCCAAAACCTGGAAATTTGTGTTAGCCATACTGGTAGGGTTTGGGTGGCAGAGGACTGGCTGCATGGGTTACCCCTGTGGTTCCAGACAGTTTGGAAATGGATGGAAGCAAACCACCATGCATCAACACTGCAGCCACTCAAACACAGTTAAAAAAGGGCCACTGGGGACAGGGGATAGAGGAGAAGGTGGGAGGATGCACAACAGGAGACATGAGAGGGAACATCTGGAAATGAACACTATTGAGCACAGGGCTTGAGACACCGCCTTGGAAACAGGCACTTCATGGCACCTCCCAGAGAACTGAGGCACACAGAGAAGCCCATACCAGACAGATGAAACAAGTAAGAACGAAGGAACAGCAACAGAAAAGAGAAATAGGCAACAAAGGCAAAAAAGGAAACTGCCATACACTGACTCCACTCTCCCATGCCACCTGTCATCTCACCTAAGGGACTGAATATAAACTGCAGTGAAAAGAAGGGGAGTGGAGACTAAGAAGGGAAGAAAACGTGCCTGAAGTTGATTCTGGGGAAGGCCAGGGAAAGGCCTGCTCATCATCTTTTCTCTACAAATGTCTAAATTCAAATGATACCCACTTGGGAAACAAAGGCTGCACCTTTGCAGTTTCTGCTTCTCCAGATTCTTTCTTTACATTAATAGAACGCCTTTAGAGTAATTTCTCCATACATGCCATGACCAGTTTTCAGTGCTATCCCATCAACCCTCTTCTGCAGCTCTGCTCACAGAGCACTTCCTGATCATCTTCTAACTATAGTTGTCTTACTGGCTCCTCAGCATCACTACCAGCTGGGGATAAAGACTGACCTAGGTTTGGAGTTTTATTCCTTCTGCACTGAAATAAGTAAGCTCATTCCTCAGCCTTTACACTGGAATTTCAGTGGCTGTGCTAGCATAATGTTAGCTTAATATAAAGATCACACAAGAATGACTTCTTTGTGTCCCAGTAAGAAATAGGGTTTTTTCCATTCCACTTTACAATAAACACCCATCTACACAGTCAGTGCACAAAGAGAAAGAAAAATCGTTCTATTCTGGCTGGGGTAGCAAAATCAAAGTAGAGATTTACAAAGTAGGTTTGACCATATATATTATTACCGTTGCAGGATGTGAAATCTCAACTTTCATAAAACGGTAATCACATGATCCCTTAGGGACAGGGAACAAACTTGCTCAGCTCTGCCACATAGTTCAGGTGAACTCAAAGTTTCATGGCTTCCGTAAGGCAGAAGGCACAGTCAGTAGAGATCCTGACAAGTGTCTAAAGTTTAGCACAGTGCTAATGGTCTTCCATTTGACAGCAAAATGTAATGGAGGCAAGTTTCAAGTGTTACTGCATGCCCAAAGTGCACAAACATGGTGGTGCATGGAGCTACCACAGGTTCTTGCTGTGGCTTAATTTCCAGCATATAGCACAGGCAATAACTGAAAAATGCTTGTAAACTATAGTACAGCAGTGGTGGGATGTCCTAAATTTTAACTTTGTAAAAACAGCTCAGCTATCGCCCTTTGTTAGAACTAACTGCAACACTAGTGCATGACAGAATGTCACTCTAAACTTTATCAGTAGGGACAGCATACTTTGGTATTACACTCTTCACGTATACACATATATGTACGCATGCTAAGAAAAAAACTATTAGGATCTACCCCTCTCTTCTAAACCTCCATGTTAATTATGCTCATTTCAAGGCATGCATGGTAGAAACTTTTTAAAACAAATCTCCCATCATCAACTCTGCTTGTAGAATGAGGACCCACTTTTCAACTTGCAATAGCACTTGATCCGCTATCAAATGTTCTTCCATACACATGAAGATGAGTTCTAATCTCTTTTCACTCATGCCAATACACTTCAGACCAACTTAGACAATCATAAAAGTCACAGGCTATCTTGAGCCTAGAGGAAGTGATCCTCAAAAAGCAACCTGCTCTCATGGACAATCTCCCTTGGGAGTCTTCCAAGCAGATCCCACAACAGGCCAAAGACTGCTCTACTAAAGTCCATGGTTGTGACCCTGCTTTCTAACTTATTCCTGCTCCTCTTAAGAGCCTCCACCTCACAGCCATATCCCCAACAAATCCCTCCTTGCCTGTAAGGGTGAGGCCCAGCAGTCTCTCTCCTCAGTTCCTCAATGACCTCTGATAACTTCTTGAAGTTATCATCAACGTCCTCCAGAAACCTCCTTCATTGCTTGTGCCCTGCTCTCTTGCCCTTCCAGTAGGTATTCGGGTGGTTTAAATCCTGCCTGAGGGCCAGGGCTGTTAATATGAAGCTCCTCCCAGTTGCCTTAAGTCTTTATCTTCTTCCTCCTGACCAGGCGGTCTGGGGCAGACATGCCCCCTCATGTTGCCCACTCATGGCACCCTCATGGCACCCTCTGATCAAGAACAGAGGACAGAGCTTGTGAGAAGCTGCTAGAGGCTCCAGCCTCTGCTAGCTTTCCCCTCCCAGCTACAACAACCACCCATTTTCCTCATAACACTCCCAGATAACCCCCAAAACCAGTTCTTAAAACATCTAGAAGATCTCAAAGCAGAACCCAGAAACTGCCACACCCTTAGGTTGCAATGGTATCCAAGTTAGACAGTATATATAGACTTGCTGTTCTCCTCACATACTTTTGCCATTTCAGTCATTCCGCCCAAGAATCTCAGTTGTCACAGATTTCATGCAACTTTCTTATTAACTTGTATTTTTCTTCCCTACAGTAATGTCAATAAATAACAATTTTTACAGCAAGTAACAAGTAGGTGCTGGTTACAAAATCTGGTGGAATTTACAGCAAGTCAGCTAATACTGCTTAATTTCCTCTTTCTGGCAGGAGTGTCAAACCCAGGGAATGCTGAATTTATAGCCTGTTTCAACTTTTCAACTGATCTTAAGAAACCAGGGCCCCTTTAGACTCAACTGATCAAACTGGTTGGCATAAATAGAGAACAGGTCCATCTTACTTAAGTATATATATTAGATTTTAAGTATGTAATTTACTTTTCTTATTGTCACATGTAAGTTCTTACTGAACTTACGTTTACTGGTCTTGGGCTTTGAATACTAGAGGATCCACTAGTATTGCTCTGCTAACTTCCAATGAGTCACCATGGGTGAGAAGTGAAGACAACTGTAACACTATTACACCAGGTTCCAAGCTCACTCATTTGTACACTTCCAAGGAAACCCCACAGTGCCCCAAAAGAGCACTCTGCTCTTTATCATCTGATTTAAAAAAAAAAAAATCCTTTGGTGATTTATCTGCTTATTAAGACAATCCTCTTCCCTTCAGCCTTTTCTACACTGTAACAGGCCTGTTAAGTCATTTGAGTGCTGTAATATTACAAAGCAATTATCTCAGATTTTCAAAGATTTGAAAAACAAAACAGTTGCCAAGTAGCCTCACTATACTCTGCCTGATGAGGGGCAAACATACCTCTTTTTGCAAAGCATCATCAGGTTGTGCAAGAAGTTGAACAGCTGCTTCCCTTTCAAATGTCTTCCCAGGGAATGGTGTAACCTCCAGGAGGGATGACAACCTGTCTATGGAGTGTTCAGCAACAGAGTTCAATTCAGAGATGTTTTTATTTGAAAGGCTTTCCACCTTCACAGTCTCTCCTTTCTTTTCAGCAAAGTCTTCCTGGTTATCTCCGTCATCACTTGTGGTAGCATTGAAGCCATTTTCACCTGCCATCATCAGGCCCCAGTCAGCATAATCTGTGCTCTCCTTCTGCTCATGTTTGATGCCCATCTGAAATGGGTCCTCCTCCAACTCTTTATAATCATCAATGTATTCAGGTATCTCCTCAAGGCTGGGATCTTTGCCAAGCAGAGACAGCTTCTTCAGGCTACTCACTTCCTCAGATGGCTCATTCTGGTGTCCCAGAGAGTGGACCATGCTTGGGATCACTTGCCCAAATCCTAGCAGCGAGGCTCGCCTCTGAGAAGGCCTCAGCACAAAAGTAAGATAGGACTTTACAGTTTCAATTTTTTTAGGTTTGCAATTCTCTTCGTGTTGGCAGTTCACGATGTAACAACGTTGCTCAAACATCCAGGACAAGTCACAACCAGAGAGGTCACAACAAGCTGCGATGCAGTCGGACACTGACACGGCATGAGGAACTCGCATAATTTTAGTGGTTTCTAAGTTGGGAGATATTACTGCACCTGAGTACGTGGCTCCTTCTCTGCACTGCTCACAACTGGAACCTGAAACAACACCACGAACATAAGGCACAGCACTACAACCAAGCCACAATATAGTTTACTGTGACTATAAATGGTTTATCACAGAAAACAAGATAAAGACAGGTGGTACCCGGGTTAAAAAAGCTCATTTTCTTTCACTAACATCACTGCTCCCTTTTTTTCATCATATCCCTTTGCAGTAGTATTTGTACTTTGGAGGATTTTTCAGCATAGGATCTTGATATGTTTTGCAAATGTACCTTTTACTCCTGTGTTACAAATACAAATACATAGAGAGGAAAATGAGTTGCCAACACTTAAAATCAAGAACAAAGTAGGGAAAACACAGAATAAAAATAAATCATGGGGTACCTTCATTACCCCTACAGCATAGTAAGCAAAATACATTTTAAAAAAAAAACTTAAATAAGATTCTGTAGAATATCATTGTTTCATTTGAGTTAGAAGGCAGCAAAAATCTACACAGGAGAAAGATTTGTCATCTCATCTGAACTTCATGAAGAGTTCCTCACTCCAACATAATTGCTGGGCTTCATATAAAAGCTGGATAAATTCTCAAACTTTTGCTGCTTTACCCAACAGTTCATGTGAAATCCCAACAGCTTGCTTCAGTATGGAGCATCTTTCCTTCATTCATAGTGAAGTTGAAATCTTTTAGAATGACATCAGAATTAATTTCATAGCGCATCACAAACTGAGTGCGAAATGTTCAAAACAAGTATGAATCTCATATCTCAGTCAATTTTTAACATCTTGTCTAGGTGGATTTTTTCCCCTGGTTATAATTGCTCTTCAGAACTCCTCTCTCTAAAATGCAACTTGAAAAATCTCATCATGCTTCAAGAAACAGTTGAGTAAAACCAGGACATTTTTCTTCTGGTTTTCAACTAGACTTGCTAACTCAACAAATTAAAACAAACATGTGGGGGATTTCGGCGGGACCGAGCCCCTGAGATGGGATGAGAGAGAGTGACTGAAAATGGAGGCCCTGATCCCGACAACATACTGATGCACCCCAAGAGAGCAGAAGAGCAGCGGGAGAGAGCTGTCCTGTGGGAACAGAGAACACTGTCTCATGAGAACAGGAACACTGTCTCATAAGAACAAGGACCTGTTTTGAACAAGAGTGGTTGGGAAAAACATAAACATGACAGAAAAATAAGAGCAGGTGTGCAGGAATGTTGTGGAAATGAGCAGGGTTGTTGCAAGAAAGAACAGAGTTGTTGTGAGAAAGTAGAGTTAGGAAAATCCACCTATTAGCTGTAAGAATCTTAGTGTGTGAGTTTGAACTAACCTATCCGTGTGGAATACGTGTGTCCAAAATCTGTACTTAAGGGGCTGCGAAAGCAGCCTCGGGGTTCTGTTTTTTCTGGAAATAAAGTTTCTTGCTGAACCTTTTCGTGTCGCAGTCCGTTCCAACAGTGACACAAACATGTCACCATTGTGGAGCTAACAGCAATGAAAGGCAAAGTTGACTCTGTCTGCTTTGCATTTCTGTTAATGTCATTAACAGTTGAGGTCTGGCAGTAGAAACCTCATTATTCACAATAGTATAGGGCAGTAGAAAAAGAAAAAGGCAGCTTGACTAATGAGCTGAGGGGCAGGAAAATGAAATCAAGGAGTAGGAGTGCGCTGGTCATAGGGGCTGATCATGAGCCTTGGAGATGCAGGGATTCTCCTACACATGTGCTGTGTCCAGCACCACACTACAGTTCCCACCACATCTTCTGGGCTAAACTGGAGCACCGTCCTTCACAAGTCATTAACACAGCTACTGAAATACCTGTGAGGCATCATGTTGCCTGGGATGAATGTAAGCTTCCAAAGTAAGTTAAGTTCAGCACAAAAAAATAACAAAACCAAAAAAACCAACAACCAAAAAAATTGTATTGCATATTGAGGGATAGAGTGGACAAAACGTTACATTGGTTTGCAGAGCCAGCTGTGGAGAGTGAGGAAAAACATGAAACAAAACCAAATTTTAAAAAAGACTGATGACTTGCAAATAGATATAGTTGAATAGGAAGATGACAAAAAGGATAAAGAGCTTCAAGAACCATTTTTTGACTCTAGCTGCTCCTTCACACCGAACTGGGATGCTGTCTCCTCTTCCACTTTACACTTCCAGTGAAAAAAATCTATCCAGGGCAACATGCACTTGAAACCTATCCTGCTCTAACAGCCTAGATATGTAGTACCTTTATGTGTACCCGGGTGATACTCAAGATTTGTGCAGTTTTTTCTTTCACATTGCATATAAACTTTTTCTCTACATTCCCTCTTACCTCCAAGAATGTAAGACCCTGGCAGAGAATTGAATTGTCATCACAAGTCTTTCCTTTAAGTTGTCTGCACAACAAGGGAGCCAGAAGAGCTCTGGATTAAAATGGGGTATAGGAGTCAGGCAGCCCATTCAACCATTCTGTCCTTTTGCAACCACATCAATTTAGTTAATCCTGTAAGTCAGTTGAGGGATGAGAAACAGGCCTTTAAAAGGGTAAAACAGGAACATAATTCTGTGCAAATGTGCAATATTAAGTCAGGAACAATTATTACTTCAGGAACAGGACTATTAATGCGGGCCAGAAAAACTCCTTTGAGGACTGTTTTCATCCCCTCCCCTTCTCTATTTCATCCCTGAAGGAGAAAGTGACCAACCTGTTCAAACAAATTTGAAAGTTCATTATTTATTTGTTCAGAAAAGAATGACCAACAATTCTTGTCTTAGAGACAGGCTTATGTAAGTGGGATACTCCACAGCCCTAACCTCAGGACACGCTTCAAGTTGTCAATGAGGTTCAAATCTCTCTGCCACTTTCAGTTTGATACATTAGTTACCACACTGCAGAGTCGACCTCCCTCAAAATTAATGGTGCTCCATTAGCCATTGTGAGAAACAAGGTCAGTACATTCCTAAAATAATTATACACTTGGAACCTAAATCTCACAAGCAAGCAACCTAATCACAGGTCTTAGCTACCTGCTTTTTCAAATGTCAGAAGGCCTTGGTTTCATCCCAATAAAGAATGGAAAAAACATTAAACTTCTGAATTTCCGTACAGTGAGAAAATTATTTCCCTGACAACTGTAAATTAAATCTAACACTGCAATCCAAATCTCAAAGTAATGAAAGTTTCATCTCTTGCTTCAGCTAGTCTTATACCTGAGCTGGAATGTAGCAACAGGTATGCAAGAAAGGATGAATTTAGTAGGCTATTTCAACCTCACACTAGGTGTGTGTACATCAGTTGTCTTCACATGGAAAATACATCTACTTAGAGTGAACTTAATCTGATCTCTAATTCCATATTCCCCTTCATCCCATCCAATCTCCAGTCTGCAATGGGCTCAAATAGGGGTAGTGAAATCTCTTTTTACATAAAAATTACTGAAAGTGTGTCACATGAAAGGTCACATAGTAAAATTCATGTCTGCTTCACTATTACCTGCTGTGAGAGGTCATAGAACAGCTATTTTCCTTGTTAACTGAACTCAAGACATTAAAACACTGTTCTACTCTGACCAGTAAGAGCAAAAAAACTAGCATCATGCAATACTGTTTGTTTCTGAAGTACTCATTCAAGTTACCAATAGAAAGACTGCTTCCCTTTATTACAAGCCCTGAAAACCCTCTGGAGCATGAGCCAAGAGCCTAGAAGTTCTGAAAGTGTTCTCCTTCCTTTTAGCTGTACCGTTATGTCTGCAGTAGGACAACACTGACATATCCAAAGACCTAGTCAGGCAAGTCGATGACCCTTAAAAAGCCAACCCATACCCCCCACTAAAACCCTGTTAAACAGCCACACAGTGGAATATAGACTCACTCTACAGAGATTCCTTCCTTTAATGAGGGAACGTCCACACCCTTCGAGCTGCATGATACCACTCCTTCACGCCTTGGTGTATGAGTCTGTCGATGTCAAGAGCCCAACAGGAACACCGCTGTTCCTCTGTCACAGCTGGTTGGAGACCTTTCCTCAAGGGGACATGGAAACTAACTGCAAAACCTAACAGATGCTCTCCCCCATGCTCACACAACCATGAGCACTTGAATGATTTGGCAGCAAATATTCCTTAGTCAGTAAGTAGCAAATTGTGACACTGTACTAACACCAGGTTCATCACGGTCAATCACCCCAGTATTGAAACCCTGCAAAGACAGAACTGCTCTATTTGTTTTCCCCAGCAGCAAGCAGTCCAACAAGAAGCAGAAAGAAGGGGCAAGAGGGAACGTGCAATAGAGAAGAGCTCAGATTCAGACCTTGCACCAAGAAAAGTGACATTTGATCAGAATCACTTCCCATTACCTTCTTGCTGGCAGCACAGCACTGAGAGGGAGGTCATAAATCTTACAGCTGGACTGCATGGAGTTAGAAGCAGGAGGCTAGACTGCACAACACCTCAAGTGAAATTACCTGCCAATCCCTCTTCGAATTTTTGTTGGAGTGGATAATCTCAGAACAAAGCACACAATATGCACACATGAAGTATGAGAAAACTGAGAGTCAGACATAAGAACTCTTATATTTGCAGAAATGCATTTCAATAGCAGTATTTGCAAGGTCTGCCTCAAATACCAAATTAGAACATGCCTGCTCAAGATGAGAACTAGACTGAATTGATTCCAAGGTATTGGATTCTCAGTTGCAAAGTAAACTGTTAGTTCTGTGCTGGAAAACAATGTCTTCTATAGCAATGTCTTATATCTCTCATAAGGAAAGAAAGTCCTTTTCTTTTATACATTAGCATAAAAATAATAATTAATGGTCAGAATAATTTAAATGTATTTCAATACAAGCTGATTTCACAAATGAATGGATACAAGACAGTGAAATGAGATTATAAGCATTATAAGGAATGTCTATATGGCTAAATTAGGAGCTGCATTCACAGGTTTTGGAAGCAAATCTTCCAAAATGCATGAGATGGTGAGTGACACACTAATACCTATTGCCACATCCAGCTCAAGCATCCTAAGAGGCACAAACATTAGTCAGTGATAGATATCTGCATCCATTAGGTGATCTGCCTACCGTTCTAGCTTTGTTTTTCATTGTTTTATGTGCAAGGTTTTGGGAGTTGGGGGGGGGGGGGGAAACAGACTGCAGAGATGGCTCCTGCGAGAAGACACCAGAAGCTGCCCCATGTCAGGGCAGAGCCAGTTACAAAACAGACCCACAACTGGCCAAGGCTGACCCATGGTGACAGCTCCTCTGTGATAATGTATTTAGTAAGGGGCAAAAAACCCTGGCACAACAGCAGCAGGCAGAAGAGAAGAGTAAGAAAACATGAGAAAAACCATCCTGTATACACAAAGGTCAGTGAAGAAGGGGGAGGAGTGCTCCAGGTACCAGTGCAGGGATTCCCCTGCAGCCTGCGGTGAAGACCAAGCACGTTGTCCTCCTGCAGTCCATGGACATCCACAGTGAAGCAGATATCTACCCTTCAGAAGGACTCCACCTCAGAGCAGGTGGATAAGCTCTGAAGGAAGCTGTGAACCCACAGAGAATCCAGACTGAAATAGGATCCTGGCCTGAACTGCAACCCCATGATGAGGAGCCCACACAGAAACACATTTTCCAGCAGGACCTGTGGCCCCAAAGGGGATCCACACTGGAGTAACCTGTTCCCGAAGTATTTTCCTGTGGAAAGGACCCATGCTGGAGCACTTCTTCAAGAATTTGAGCCCATGGGAAAGACTGTATGCTGGAGCAGGGAAAGAGCATGAGGAGAAAGGAGCGAAAGAGATGAAGCACTATGAACAGACTGCAACCCTCATTCCTCATGCCCTGAGCCACTAAGGGGAAGAAGACAGAAGAACTGAAAGTGAAGTTGAGCCTAGGAAGAAGGAAGAGGTGAGGGGAAAGTGTCTTTAGATTAGTTCTTTGTCTCAGTTTAAGGAGACAGAAATGTTTTGTTAAGGAGGATGAGTTATGAGGTAGACCAAACTCCTCTCTCTCAGCAATTGTAAATCCGAAATTAAGAGGCTCCAATCGAGGAAGTATGGAAAAAGGAAGAAATAACAACTCTTTATTACAGAATATATGTATATTGGCAAAACAGCAAAAGAACACAAAAACAACTAAACAATAATCCTGTACCCAAAAGTCCCCATCAAAAAGGAAACAGTCTGATACTTCTCTGTCCTCTAGTGCGACTCTAATCACGGTTGGGAGGAGCGCTGTTGGATCACTGGAGGAGCAGAGCCTGCAGTGCTCGGTGTTGGTCAGCAGGGGCGCCGTTGGGCTCTGGCAGTCGCCGCTTCAGGCCCTGGTGCATGGGAGAAGCTGACAACGGAGATTTCCACCCCCCTCGAGGAGGTGAAGGGGAAAAAAGGGGAAAAGGAGGGCGGTTTCTTTCCCATGAAACTCACAATGTCTGCGGCTGGCTGTGGTTGGGACTCCCCCCTTTCCTTGTTGAGCACAAACTCTCTGATGAATTCTGA
Organism: Corapipo altera; assembly: GCF_003945725.1. Taxonomy (NCBI): domain Eukaryota; kingdom Metazoa; phylum Chordata; class Aves; order Passeriformes; family Pipridae; genus Corapipo; species Corapipo altera. The sequence goes on from NW_020884912.1 coordinate 7,541,609, forward strand.
GCAGGTCCGGCTGGCAACAGAGCAGACCGTAGGCAAGCCAAGGCCGGAGAACAGCCAGATGACCAGGCTGAGAGCAAAATTGGCCTCAGAGCTTTTCCAGCACACAACATGACCCCGTTAAGGCAAAACGTGAAGTGGCCCCCATTTGCAAGGAGAGGAGGAGAAAAACTCCTCCCCTCTCCCTGCAGTTTTGGAAGGGCCATCAACCTGGAATGCAGGTCTGCCAGCTAGTTCTTTTGTATAGCCAATTACCCCTTCCACCTCCCTCGTTCAACATCCTTCTTTTATGGCAGGACAGGGGAAAGGAAAATTTCTGCTTGGATTTTTAGAACAAGTAAACCTATGACATTCTTACTTCTCATTATCCTACTCTGATTAATCAACAATAAATTAAACTACTTCCCTATGTCGTCTTATTTGCTTTTGACTGTAATTAGTACAGGACCTCTCTGTCCTGATCTCCATCCATGAGTTTTTAGTCATATTTTTCTCTCCCATCTTGCTGAGAAGTGGAAATGATAAAGTGATTTGCTGAGCACCTGATAGCCAGCAAAGATCAACCTACCACATTCATGAAAAGCAGTCAAATGCTATTAGTCAAAAGCCACCACACACAGAATAAAACCAAATAAATGTCACCTAAACAGGACAGAGTAGCCCATCTATATTTCTTTTGACCAGAGCATATTCTTCAATATCTTTACAACAATATTCACCAGTGAGTCTGTTTCTCTGTTCTCTCAGCAATGAAATGTCAAGCCTTCCTTTCCTATATAAAGTCAGTCTTCTCATTATCTTAAATTAAAACATAAGATGACTTGGGTTTTTTTAAGAAAAAGTGGCGCTTAAAAGCACAAGTTCCTGTGCAGAAAAAAATTGCAGAATGAACACCCAGCAAATTCCTGAGCCTCAGTAAATTCACCTTAAAGCCTGCACTAAAAAGAAGCCCTTTTGATTTAAAAAATTTGAGCATCTACTGATGTATTTTAGCAAACATATCAGGGAAATCAGCAAAAACCTTCCAGTTTAATTAGAGTAAATATTAATTGGATTTAAAAATACTGCAAATTATCAAGATGAAAATAAATTCTTACATTTTTATTAAAATAATATGAGATATTAGATTATATTATCCTCTGAACACTATGCATTGGTACCTAAGATACAAGGAGAGGCTTGAAATACAGCCAACAGTCTGAGAGCAATGGTCTTATTCTCAGATAAACCAAGAAAGCATAGCAAATTTGGAGCTAAAGACTGATAACTTTCTATATGCATGTGGAAGATATTCTAGTCTGCTAATAATTAACAGTATTATTAAAAGTATGAAATTGTGACATTCTCTACAGGCAAAATCCAGTATTTACTGCACATTACTGTCTTCTGTTGAAGTTGCTGTGAGTTTTTTTCCAAAGATACTAGTATGGACCCTACAGCAGGTACTCAGTATCTCATAGGAGAGCATTTTGTTTCTAAAAGGCATACTTGTTTACTACAGCAACAAACACCTCAGCTCCATGTTCTTCTCAAAGAAATTGGCACTATAAGATCCTCAGGGTGATCTTGATGTCTACTTTGAACCAGATATGAGCACAGCTATAGTTAATGCCTATCTCTCCTCAGCTGTAGGTTAATACCTACGCCCCTTCACCCAACTTTTCCAAATTCAGTAGTCAGTTTAAGCCTTAGCACATTAAGCAAGGCTCCCCCTCATGAAACAGCCCATCCTGTTTTTACTTCAAGAGACGAAAGTCTGATAACTGAGTGTTATTTTCTCAATTCCTGCTAATATGGATGCTGCCAGTATCTCCAAAGCCAGAATTCAAACACTAACTTTTGAGAAAATAAACCCCACTTCTGCAAATACTTTTCTGCACTTGCCATATCAAAACTGCCTGCCCCAGATTAAGTCTCTCTATGATACAGTGGTAGTATTAAGAATTACTATCATTCTGCATCTGTCTGATTGTGGAAATAATCTACCTATTCCTGTGGCTGAAGCAGAAATCTACAGGACTACCCTGTGGTCTTTGGAAGGAAATATATGTTTGTAGAGAGGATGATGAGGTGACAGATGTGAACAAATGCATTTATGCTTCTCATATATCAACCATCCTACGACACTTTGGAACAAAGAAGTAGCTTAGAATACAATCAATACATCATTCTTAAATTGCCGTCCTGAAGAGAAATAAAAGGAAAATGCTTTAAACTTTCCCACTACCCTTTCTTGTGCCATGCATCTCCCATGAAACAGCCTGCTGAAACTGGCTCCACACAGCTACTCGCAATCGCCTTCCTCCATTGCAGTCAACTGCCAGTTATGAAGTTGTACCTTCTCAAAGATTTCTGGATTGAGAAGTCACAAGATTCTCCAGTTCTGGCCTTATTTGTATTTCCTTCACAGCTGTATACACACTCCAGGAGCATGTGCTTCTCTTCTCTGGGTGACTCAGACACACAAGAAGTAAACTCCTACCTGTTATTGCCCACAGGAACAGGCAGAGAACACCAGGTCCAAATGCCATGCTGCACCACGAAGGCAGTGACAACCGCTTTTTCATTTGTGTCGAAACTCTAGGTCTTAACGTCCGTTTCCTCTTATATTGTTTAGTTCCCTCCTGTGTCCATCAAGCACTGCAACAGACAGCACAGGAAAAAATAGGTCAGATGTGAGCATTAATTGGAACGTAAAAGACAACAGACAGTTGACATGCAGGTTTTATCATTACTTCCTGACTTCTTGATGGATGACACAGTAGATCAGGCAAGCTGAAGATACAGAACAAATTACCTACCTGGAAATCTCTTTCTCTTTTCAGAAGATGCAGAAACGTCCCAGAAAGATTTGCATGCTTGGGCTACTCTACCTCAAAACCCACATAAATTCTGTTTGGAGTTATCTATCCAGTCCCTGGTTTTCCTCTGACTTAAAACAGAAACTAGCACATACCCTTAAATGAGGAATCACAGACAGTATTGTTTGTGCTAAAATCCATGCAGTGTTAAGGTAGCTCTTGAGGCAACCCTCAAGCTGTTCTCCCTTAGCTACCAAGGTAAATGAAAAGAATTTCTAGGGAGACATTCCTTGCCATGACACTGAATTCTACAAATAAGGCAGACTAAGCAACAAATAGATGTAAGGAATGAATAGTTCAAAGCAACATTATTCATACAAGAAAAAAAAGCTAGTTTAGCCAAACTCACCACTCCCCCCCTCCGCTGCCCCAAGGATCCTAGATGGATGCTTGACCAAAAATTATTTCTGTAAATGAAAACACAGGTAGTGATTTTTTCAGTGAACAGCCCTTCTCAAGGCAGAGTATCTCCGTCAACTCCCTTTGATGTTCATTATGTGACTTTCATCTTTCAACTGCCTGTATCTACATATGATGGAAATGCTGTTAACTGGATGCTCTTGGAAGGTTCCTTACCACACATAATTTTATATGATGAAAGATCATCTTGTTCTTTTTCCCTTGCAAAAGAAGTAAGTTACTTAGATGTGCTAAGGCTGACTGAACTAGACTAGAAACCCTAGCAGCTCAGCATTTGGACTTTTGCTCTTTGAGAAGGGATCTTTTCTAGATGGCATGTCTGTAAAGCACATGAGTATCTGGACCTTGGTTTGCAACTTCTGTGACTGACCCGCAGATTTTCCAAAGCAAGACCTGTATTTATCTCAATACAAAGGGGACCAGAGGTTGGCAGTGTTTTAGAATGATAGGTGTTGTTCTATCACCAGCTGAGTGGATCCACTGATGTGTAAATGTTTCTCCCACTTATTCATTAAAGAGTGTGAATGCCTCCCAGAGCTAGCCAGACCAGCATGCACACAGCGAATAGGTGGCTCAACCCAATACAGAGCATAAAAACTGAACAACTAGCAAAAGAATTTTGAAGAGAGTAATGGGCTTGAGCTAGCTTCAAGCCACATGTTCCTTCCCAGTGTTGCAATGGTGAGCTTATTATAGAGACTAGTAATGGGAATCGCATTAGTATTATGACAGAACTGTATACTGCCATTGCTGTGTTTTGCCAAGCATAAAGTACATTTGCATTGTTATTTCCATAAGCTTTGTGTTGCCCCACAAAATCAGAAATCCTGTGTCACAACAAGTATCTCCAAATCAGTAAATCTGATATTAAACATTTCACCCTCTACACACGGAATATCTAAAAGGAACTGGTCAGAGCATACTGGACTCTGACAGCTTCTTCTCAAGCCTGTGGTACAAACACTAACTCTGCTCAAGTCAAGCAAAATGAGTACAGAACATCACTAAAACCATGAAAAAAAAATTAGATTTAAAAATAAATCGCAAGTACAAAAAGATAAGGTTTTGGGCAAGCTCCCTGTAAAACCAGGAGAGACTATTACTAACTTTTCAAAAGCCTAACTTTTCTTGATTTAAAATATAACTTGATTTCTGGGACCTTTGTTCTATCGATCATCAAAAGTCCCCTTCCCAAGGCAGATGTCTTACAGCAGAGTAAGCTGGCCTCCCAGTTTATTCCTATGCTGCACAATGAGAAAAATTATTTCTGATCCCAAAAAATAACTGTCACCAAAAGAAAAAAGAAACACATAACACTGTGCTGTTCCTTGTATGATAGTATTTTAATATATGCAATTAGATGTTCCCTCAGGAAGCAGTTCCTGATAGAATACACATAGCTGCGCTTCTCTGTAGCAATTTGAACTAATTTAGTAAGGTTTCACCTTAGAAAGAGCAAAAGGCTGTCTGGACACTTCCAGGTACTACTTCTATGATACAAAATCTTCAGCAGTGGAGACATATTTTGCTCTCTTATATTCCACAATTGTTATTCTGTCCTTCCACCAACTATAAAGTTATCTGTTTCTGTAACAGAAAAAAAAAAAGACCACAAGTTTTTTCTTTTTTTTAAGCCAAGACATTCTAAATATCCCATTCTGAATGTGGTCATTGAAATGGCTGAGCCTTTGGCATTGTCCAGGAATAGTATCATTGGCAACTGAACAGAAATGAGCATTTATGCACAGGAGGGGAAGAGTCAGTCCTGAAGGCCCCATAACATGGAACCTCACCTTTTGATTTCACTGTAAAGGTGATACAAATGAAATTGTTTAATTTCGCACTGAAATGCACGATGGACAATCAATCCACAGAATGGTTGAGGTTGGAAGGGACTTTGTCTATCTTGTCACCTTGTCTACCCCCAGCTCAAATGGGGCAACCTGGAGCTGGCTCCCAAAAGACCATGTCCAGACAGAGCCAGTATCTCCAAGAATTGCCTTCTTTGTAGCAAGGGCACAGGTCCCTTTCTACAAATGTATTTTACAGCTGGGATGTCCCCATGGAGTTGTTCTTCCTCATGTGCACTTCCACTTGCTAAACTTTATGAGGTTCCTGTCAGCCCATTTTTCCAGCCTGTCCATGTCCCTCTGGATGGCACTGTGACCATCTGGCCTATCAGGCACTCCTCCAAGTTTTGTGTCATCAGCAAACTTGCTGAGGATATACTCTGGACCACCATCCAGATAATTAATGAAGATGTTAAACAGGACTGGACCCAGTACTGCCCCTTGGGTTACATCTCCAGTTACTGACCACCTCACTCTGGGTGCAGCCATTCAGCCAGTTTTCAATCCACCTCACGCTCTACTTATCCAGCCCCAAGTTAATAGATTCTCTACAAAGATATTAAGGGAGACAACGTCAAAAGCCTTACTGAGGTCAAGACAGGCAATATCCACTCTTTCCCCCTTATCTACCAAGTCAGACTTTTACAATGACATCACTAAGAGGTTGGTCAAGCATGATTTTGCCTTGATGAATCTATCCCGGCTCTCGGTTATGCAGGCAGCGATCTCCAGCTGAAAAGAGATGATTTCTTAAGCCTTTCCAGCTGAAGCCACCAGCTTACACTTGCCCATGTACATTTATTCTAACACATTACTCAAAGTTATTGCTTTTATTTAGTGTTTTATTTCAGAACATTCAAACTAAACTAGAGAGATGTACAGAGCATACGATTTTTATGAACTCCACCTTTCAACAGTTTTTGAAATGTTCCTGTTGCTTTTGAGAGAGAGAATAAAGGAGCAGAGATAAGCTGTGTTCCTGATAAATATTTCCAACTTATTACCACAAACCCGAAATACCTCATATATGAAGTGTAGAAAAATTATTATTACAGTAAGATCAGAATTTCACATACAGATTTTTTCCTGTTTCTATGGAAATCTGTCTAGACTTGGAAAAGTTGCTAGCCACCAAAACCTGTGATTTGCAGAAGAGCTTATCACTGCTGCTCAAGGTTTCTGAGATATTGTGCATTTGCTGCAACCTTCACTCATTCCCAGAAGCAGCCAAATGGATCAGATGCCGAAGAGAGACTTTTAGTCCTTTAGCCTAAGGAAAAATGCATCAGGCTCAGTATCAGAACATCACGAGGTCAGAATTAGCTCAGATCAAAGGAAGAAAAATAATTTGTTTATTTTATAGGCCTTTTTCCTTTGCAAGGGCAACTTAACTATCTCACTAAGAGAAGACAAATAGCAGCTTCTATTTCCTAATGAACAGCTGACTGAGGAGTCCACAGGATTACTTCTAGCAACACTAAGAAAAACATTGAGAGGTTGTGCAAGTGATCCATATTTTTTCAGCATTACTTGTCCAGAGTTCAGAAACACAAGTTCTTGTAGCAGATGGTTGTGAGTTTAGTTTCTTTTTTTTTAATTTAATTTGCATTAAGAAAATACAACTTGCCAAAGCTACAAAATGCCAGATTTTGGACCGCATGCAGAATCTCCACTGAATCCTTATGGGACACACCATATGAGGATACAGTGAATGCACAAAAGCAGCACTGTGTCCTCCCGTGCTTCTTTGTGCCTCCACATCTATTGATGTTTAATTTCCACATAATAAAAGAGTTTGCATTCACTGCAATGCTAGCTTGTGCTTCCTGATATTAGGATCAAGCTCAGACACAAAGTACACAAAGTCACAATTCAGTGTACAGCTTCTGACCCACAGATGAGAACAAAGCTACCAGACACTGCATGCCTTCTTAAGCTGTTAAAACAATAAACACTGCTATAGTGTATGCATCTGATGCTGCCCTTATCATCCTCATGACACTGTTCTGTTCCCCACAACTGCAAGTTTCATCACACAAACACAAAAGACATTAAATTTTTAAGAAGGTAGCAAGCCATGAGATTCCAGCAGTTAAAAATAACTCAGGCCACAAGATTAATTTGCTAGCTGAATCTCTATCCTTCACTGATATCACAAAGCCTGTTATTTTTATAACAACACAAGCAGTCAGCATTGCTGGTAATTACTTTGGCATTTCTTGGCTCTTAGGAGTTCAAGTCTGACTTCAACTCTTAGCTAGAAGAGGGATGGCAGCCTTGAGAAGCAGGTATGGTAAAAATAGACACGTATTATCCATATGTTGCCTTACTCTGAAAGCTATGTTTTTCTGGTCCAGCTGGCAGGTTTTGGCAGTGCTCTAGCCAAGAAAATAAGAGGGAATTCTGAACTGATCCCTCTATACAAACATTTCAACTTCACCATCTTTTAAACATATGCAGTTCCTGATCAGGACCACAACATCTTCTCGTAGATAACACAATGAAGAACAACAGCTTTCCAAGGAAAAGGAACTGCCAATATTTTCCCCGTCTTCTCCACCCTAAATCTCATTCTACATGTTGCTTCATCTTAGCTTTAATGCAGAATGAAGTAACTTTCTCCCTTCGAGACAGAAAGGAGTCAGCCAAGCAGAACTATATTGCCACTTCCTACACCTAATTAGGCCAGGGCTATAACCATAAGAATTTGTATGGACTGAATTACCTGTGTCTGGGAATACATTCGAATCCTACAGCTCTGAAACAACAAACAGAGCATAAGGCAGTATGCTGGTGCCCTACAAAAGGTGTAGCAGAATGCCTGCACTCTTACAAAATCAGAGACGAGAACAAGTGGTGTCATGAAGACAGTCAGAGAGCAATGCCAGGCAGCAGAAACCTCAAGGAGAGCGAGTGCCCTGAACGCTGGGCCCAGCCACATTGTCACTGGGGGTGAAGGCAGGCAGGGGCTTCTTGCCTTCTTGTCATTCTGGTCATTAGCACAGCCAGGCAACATGCCAAAATAAATACTGAAAGAAACAGTATCTGAAACTCAACCCACAGGTAAAACAAGCCCCACATATTTGAACTGACAGTATCTCTTATATAAAGCAGGCTGGCTGAGTAAATGAACACATGGTAATGTTCACTTAATGAAAGTGTCTCTATACACTTGTACACATATATACATGTACACACACATGAATATATGTCAACATTTCTATTAAACATAATACAAGACAATCCTTTAGTAAATCCACCTCTCATGAAGAATTTAAATTTCATCAGTTATTTCATCAGTTATTGTACCTGTACTAACACCCAAGACAGTTACTTAAGAGCTGAGCATTAACATTGTATAAATACTGCAGAAGAAAGAAAAATAAAACTTCAGGCCAGTAGCATTTTTCCCTAATAACACAGAGAATAATTCAGGACATGTGCAGACACTAGGAGTTCTAACAATAACACATACTCTATGAACACACATCATCAAAACAGCCACAGGTTAGGCATCTAAATAAAGGAGATAATTTTCAAGCCCTTCAGCAGATGTGGAAGATATTGCAGAGTCATCAATGCTTGTGACCTGTGCAAAGTCACCTTCCTCTTACACTATTTTCTAACAATAGGTACCCATACTTGAAAAAAAACACCATGACTACTGATGGAAAGTTATTGCAGCTTCAGGATACAGCAATAATTGCAAATGTCTCTCTGCTTTATTCAGAGGGGCTTCACAAGGAGCCCTTGCTGAAGGCTTACATTAGACTGGCATTACATCCCAACTCTAAATCAATTTCCTTGGTCAAGCCCAGGGTACGAACAAGTTAACCATGATAAAAACCCAAACTGAATAGCTGAAAATACCCTGCCATGTTAAGCTGGATAGGCTACCTGCTCCACTAGCTCCACTGGTATTCACAGCTCTGTAAACTGCTAAGTGACACCAACTGGACAAATAAAGACAGAGCTGTAGTGCTTCACAGAAAGAGCAATTTTATTCTACAAGATTTAAGTAGCCTTTATTACAATTGCTGTGGAAAGAGCAAACAGTAGTGGAAATCCTAAAGGTGACAGAGTTAGCAGGGCTATATGGTGTCAAGAACTATTTACAAGGAAGGACAGAATATTTTAAACCCACCAATGAACGGTGGAACTACTCTGCTGAGAAATAAAAATACTATTATCAGACTCTGGATTTACATCATATTATGGCATACAGTATTAAGTGTAAAAGGTCAGAATATTTCAGGATTGTTATTACTTAATTTGCAATACAAACATTTGTATAACCCTGAGGTCAGCCAGCCCAGTAAGAAGGGGAAACTAACCAAAAGCTAACTCTCAGGAAAAGTCAGTAGCACAGAATGAGATTGTCAGATACTTGAGAGCCCCACACTCCCCACTAATCAAAATATGTCCCTTCAGAAGGCAGTCAAACTACTGAACAATTCCTACAAACCATCATACTTTCATCTCCATATGTTTTCTATTTTCACAAGGACATAGCAGAGAGAACTGATAAGTGAGGTAATATCAAATATGTACTCTGCAATGAAAATTAAGTGAGACCTGTAAAGGGAGAGATTGAAGGAACGAGATGGCATCTTGACCCTTCCACAGCACAGAGGAAAGACAAAGACATCCTTACATCATCCTTTGGATTTTTATTTAGCCTGTCCTAAGCCTCCCATGAAGGGTATTTCAGAATTTCTCTATCTACCTTCTTCCACTATATAATTAGTTTTTTTTCAACAGGAATACAGATCACAGAAGAAAATGCGTAAAAGGTGGCTGAAATTTTTTTCAGCTTGCAGAACTCAAAGTTTCTACTGCCCAACAGCTGATTGAAGGCCTGTGACAAAGTCTTGTGATCTCAATCGACTGCCTAGTTCAAGTGCCATTACACACAGCACGCCGCACCTCACAGTGAGCTCCAACTAGATACTGAGGCATCCTTTTGCAGCAGAGGTACAATTTGCAGGTGTAGGTTGATGTTTCTGGAGAAACTTGAGTAAATTATAAGGAGAGTTGGAAGAAGGATAATCACATAGTTTAATCTGGATCATATAAGTGCACAGAACAGAAAAATGTATTTATTTTGCACTTGTTCAAGGTCAAAAATGACTATACTAAAACGACACAAAAAACCCACTTGACCATAATGCTGGGCTGAAACTAATGGCATTTTTTTCCACTTAGAATGTAAGTCCTCAAATTAAAAGGAAGTATTAATTGATTCAAACCATCATTTTGAACTGCAGTTCTTGTGATTCTGACAATTTTTCCTTAAGTGCCATTCCCTGAACTACAGTAATTATTGAAAAAGTATCAATTTTCAGTAGAAAAAAAATAAATCTCTCTCTACAGCAGGGAATACCACACCATTTAAAACCACAAGATTCACAGTTTTTCATAGATTGGTCAAGACTTCAAATACTGACAAACTCTTGACCCCATTTAAGTCACTGTTAGGATTTAGAAGATTTCATCTAGGATAATTGAACTGTTGCACTTGTTAATACTGCTATTTAATATCTAATGCTTAAAAAAAAATAAATTAAAATTGACTCTTCTTGAGTGCTCTCTACCTAAGCATCAAAGCTATATTTGCAGACTGGAGATCTAAGTTTGCAAACATACTATGTAGGAACCCTGGACAGTGATCTCAGAAGTGCTGAACACAGAAATGATCACAGTTCAAAGGAAATTGCAGGCACTTGCTACCAAAATGTAGGGGCCAGCTGTCACATAAAACATGAGGTTGTCTTGAAAAAAACAAGTTTATAACTTCAGCCAAAGCAATACCATTTACAGAAAGGGTCGCAAAAGCTTTTATGTTATTGTCCAGTGCAATTTGAATTCTTGCACGTAATTAGCTACTAGATTTTACTTTGACATTATAGCAGTAATAGTACTCATGATGCAAACATTGTGGAGGAAGACAATTAAACACTACTACATTAAAATTTAAGTTTTACTGTAGAAGTTCTCTGAACTCACTCCCCTTACATGAAATGCAAAGTTCACTCATGTAGAAGAAGCAATAGTCTGACACTTGAACTCAAATGGACGTTCTAGGATTTTAGATAATATTTTTGTATTACACTATGGTGTTATAAAACCGCACTTAGAAGTACATCTAATTTATGATAGCTTTCAAGGGCTGTTCACAGATTGACTGGCAGAGACTGGATCAAGCAATGTAAGCACTAATGTCAACAAAGCTAATTGACCATTTCTGAGATTAGAGTATTGAATACCCAGTGACTGCCTGAGATACAATCACACACACTGCAGGAAAAAGAGCTTGCATAAGGGGCGTGGGTACAACAGCAGATAGCCAGAAAAGCCCAAATCTTCCAAGTGAACTACATAAACACTATCTCTATTTGTGTCTTGGTATTTTATCACCTTCCAGAAAAGATTTTTAATGCAGTTGGATGCTGTACATCCATTTCCAGATCTAAATCTTCTGTGTTGATGTAAGAGTAGAAAAATTAGCACATTTTCTTAGCTAAGACAGCGGGGGATGAAGGGCTAAGTCCTTTCACCCACATGACCACATCAACTTTTACGTTCATTATTAGCCTGCTCTCCCATAGAGAAAAAGCTTACTTGAGAGATTTTCCTTTTTTTCCCCACTTACCTACCCTTTAAGCCATTCATTGCCTGATTTCAACCAAAGAAGAACAGATTACCAGCAGGTAATTGAGTTCTCATGACTTCTGTAAAATAAGCCAAGCCAGAGAAGACAAAACTGCATTTTGAATGTCTACAGGCCCACCCTCAAAAACCATGCCATCCAGTTTCCATAACTGAAAATGGTAGCCCATGTGTCATGCCATCAGCGCAATCTGTGGAAAGAGGGGATTATGTGGCAAAAATGTAGAGGCACATGGAAAGACAATGGAAAAATCCTCATTTGACCTCAAGACATAAATTCATAGAAATGTTCCTCATCTGTTGTTCAGAAACCTACTTGCTTGTTATAAACAGCTAAAGTACAAGTGTGTGCACACGCTCCCCTAAAATGTAAACTTCTGGAGCCCAATCTCAGCTAACTGAGTACATTTTATTTCTCTAAAACCCAACTATATTTAACCAGGAGAACTCCTTGCAACATGCAGAACAGTTAACAAACTGTATAGAGGACAGATTTATCAAAGAAAATGCAGTAGGACAGGAAACAGCCTCTAAACTGCCCCTTCACCAAGGCTAACTAGCTGAAAACTGGCATTAGATTAACCACATTCATATTATCTCCAACCGGACTGACTCAATTCCAATCTGCTCAGTATAAAGTCACATCATCCTGAAAAATACTCAAAAGATCATACTGTGGCACCATTCAGGAAGAGATTAGGTGCTGAAATGGAAAAGTAACTATATCTGCTGTTAAATTAGATTATAAATTTGTACAGAAAGACACTCTGTGACAGAAATTGAAAGCTAACTGCCTGACAGTAGGAAGGATTTCTCCCCATGGGTACAATATCCATTACAATGGTTCTCTGCTTTCTCTACAGTGTTGAAATTGGAGACTGCTGGATATACAACACTTGATCACAACTCCACCTTTAATCACCAATTTCCCTTGAAGGATATACATTTAGTACCCCTATCAAAACTACCATGCATAAACCTTTCCCAGATGCTTTCTTAAAGGAAAGATTTTTAAGCAAAGTCCATACAACTGGTATGTCCAGAAACCCATGGCAAACCTTCTTTAACATCACAGAAGGTAGAGCTAGAAAGAGTCTGAAGGGTTCCACCTGAAACGAATCCTGTGTCTGTGCACATGGGGACCAGAAGGAATCAACTGTTTTTAAAGCAATTCTGATGGAGACTTCACAAACAGGTTCAGAAACCTGTCCATGGTAACTCCTCCCTCTCCACACTATTGAAATTGGCAGCCCACTCAGAGAGCATCCAAACCAACACGCTGAGAGATCATCTGTACACAAAGCTGAATTAAACTATGGCATCTCCAGGTCACCAAAACTTCTTCACTTCATGCAGCTCATTAGAATTGACAGAATTGCAACTAGTTGACACAGAATTAACGAAGATGAAACAGATTCATATTTGAATGTGTTTTCTGTGGAACTTGAAGTTTTCAGAAGTGTTACAGAAGTGCTCCTCCAGCCCTCCATCACAGTACTTCCCAGAGGAAATGGTAGGGAAAAGACTAAACTGGGCAAGCAACCACAGACCACGACCATAACTCTATTATCTTAACTAAGGTAAAAACCAGGATATACTGCATTCTCCACTGCCTTGTGCTTAAAGGAAAAGCATCAGCCTACAAAGCTTGTACACGTACACCCTCACCTTACTTGCACCACTCAGACACACAGTTTGATGTACAACATTTTGAGCAGCTTACCTCCCATCATCTAAGCCACCAAAATGAGTATGGACAGTATCACTTACTAACTCTGTATTATGTCAGGTTTTTAAAGATTTAAATTTGACTCAGTACAATGCCTAATTGGGAAACATCAACCAAAACAGTCAATCTTGCTGCACAAGGCATGGAAAATTAAACAAAACAAATATCTATTAGAATTGTGCGGTTGAGAACCAGTCTTCTACTACAAGATATTGCAAAGGCAAAGATAGATACAGAACCTACCCCAAAGAGTTTAATATATCAACTCCACTACCTTGTCATGCAGCCAGTGTGAGGAACATGAGAGTGTTCCTACAGTATAAACAGATAGGGAGGAACAGAGGGCAAAAGAGTTTGGGCTTCATATTGTTCCCTCAGCTGTCTGACTACTCATAGGCTTTCTGCAATAGGCTCCTGAAGCAGGTCAGGAGGATGGAACTGTCTCCTGGTTTTGTATAGCAACATCGATGCAGGTAACACTCAAAACTGCAGCGATATATAAAAATCACACTTAGTACTTTCTTCTGCTTAAGCTCTGCTCTACTGCTCAGCATGCAACCTGACAAAGCATTTCACATACTACATGTAAGCACCATGCTCAGCAGACATGTCTGGGCTGTAACAAACACACACTTTGACAGAAGGCTGGAGAGCAGCTTACCAAGAGTAATATTCTTACATTCCTTGAAGATATGTATAGAGAGAGATAGATATATACATGGAGAACAACATAAAGCTATGATTTCTGAGCTCAGATCAGACACAGCTAAATGCACACGCATTAGGAACCATCCTACCGCAACTGATCCTTCATACTAAAACACTTATTTTTCTATATATACATAAATAAATATATCTGCAAATTAAACACCAAAACACACACACACACATTCCCCCAGTGCAGCCGACTCTTGTATCTCCCCACGCTCCCGGCCTAACAGGTCGCACAGGATACACACTTTGCCACACGCAGACGGTGGAGTGAAGGAGGCAGGCAGGGAGAGCTCCCTGGAAGACCGGATGGCTCATCGCTACCGCTGTCCCGTAGCATTCCAGCCCGGCGCTCACAGCCGTGGCAGGGCTCTCTTTCCCCCGGAGCCCAGTCTGCGCCTCGCCGGGAGCGGCTGCCCAAGCGCCCAGCTCGGGGAGCACCGGCTCCGTTTTCCGCCCCTTCCCCACCTCCGCCCAGGCCGCGGCAGCGATCCTACCTGGAGGCGAAGGAGGGCAGGAGCCGGCACGGCCCCGCCGCCCCCTTCCTCCCGCGGGCGCTCGGCGCCGGGAGCCGGGAGCGGGGCCGGGGCGGGGGCGCTCGGCGGGGCCGGGCAGGGCGGCTAAGTGCCGCCCGCCTCCTCCCGCTGCTGACTCAGGAGCAGGCGCCGTCCCTCCACACCGCTCCCGGGGGACGGCCGCCGCCTTCCGCGCAGGATCACTGCCCACAGACACCCCCCGAGCACGCACCGCCCGCCGCCGCCCCGGCTCCGAGTCCCCGCCCCGGGAGGGAGCCACACCTGTGGGCAGCGGCAGCACCCCTGGGAATGGCAGAGGAGGGGTGGGAGGCGGCTCCCCTGCCACCGAAGGGTTGGTCCAGTTCCATCCCAAGAGGGACTGGGGGTTGTTTTCCTGCCGGCAGTAAGGCGAGGAGGTGCCGCGCCTCCATCTTGAGGAGGGGGCGCGGGGGAGAGCGAGAGGCGAGGTGTCCCGATCCACCCGCGACCCGGCTGCTGTGGGGCCGTGTTACCGGCCACAGTGCTACACCGAGAGGCTTTACCTTCCACAGACGCGACCTCGGTGCTGCTGCTGGAGACGAGCAAGCAGGACGTCTCCCAGGTCTGAAGACTTTAAGCACAGGGTCTGAAAGTGTTGAGCCAACAAGATGTAGTGGGAAGGCAGCCGAGCGCTCTGCACCACTCCACTCTGTGTACCGTGGTGTCGCGGTTGGCCTGCCAAGGGGCCTCGGAAGTGGGATCCCACAGCGTCTGTATTGTCGTGCTTCGTGCAGGTCTCCATACCTTTGCCACCTGCACGGCTTTTGGCTGCTCTGCTTCCACGTGCAATGTTTTGGCGACGCTGTCACTCCTGGTAGGGATTTTCCACAGTGACTGGCTGCAGGGGGACTGGCTGCAGGAGGCTAGCAGCTGTCTGGTATGAGTTGTGCTGGGGCAAGCCCCTAGTCCATGCATCCTCATTCTGCCGTCCTTCTGCTCCTTACCCTTCCAGATTTCTGAAAAACATGAGGCCTGGGATCCAATGCTGCTCATCTGGCAAAGTCCTACGTCTAATGACAAATATCTCAGTTTGAAGCCTCTATAAGAGCACCCATAGCTTATTCAGCACAGCTTTTTAATAAAATAGTCAGCATTTCTATGTCTTTGATTTTGCTCTATCGTAGTTCTTGCCTCATACACATTTTCTGCTGAGAGCCATGTTGCGATCAGAACATGCAGAAATGGTTTGTTGATTGTTTCTTTGATTTTTACAGCTCCACTCCAAAATAATAGACCAATTTACATTTGGAAGGAGGCATTTTTTCTACTTAAAACCAAAGTCTATGTGCCATTGAGAAATGGATTTTGTCCATCTCAGCAACGTTTTAGAACAAGCAATTTCATTTCTAAGTGAAATAAAATGCAAAGAGCAGTGAATTTCAAACTTTACGTGCAAAGGTTTCATGCTGATTTGCACCAGCCTGTCAAGGTCCCATATCCTCTGTTCAGCCTGTTAGGGATGGTACAGTATTGCCAGTTCTGTTTAGTCTTTAATGAATTGCCAGTGCTTAACTCGGGGTAAATAGTATTTTGCAGGTACTACAGGATGATGAAAACAAATTGTTCTAAAGATGTAAAAATGTTATCTCTTGGGCATACAACAGCTTTTACCACCTCATCTGATTCCCACTTTACCATCTGTTTTTAACAATGCTCTATATGACATTTCCTGAGCCTACTTAAATCTTCCTCAGTGTGGGGAGCTCATAACTCAGGTTTTTGCTCTATAAAGCAAGGAATGAAATCTCTGAACTGTAATAGTGGATTGCTTTTGAATATATATGGAAAAGCATAAAGGAACTGTGTGTTGACATTGTTTTAAATATTTTTTTTGCTGTATTGTTATGCCAGTTTTGATTCCTCAGTTTCTGTGATTTCCATGTGTTGGCTGTTTTGGCCAGCTTATGGAGACTGAAGTCTGCTCATTTCAAGTGAAAAAGGATTGTGAGAATTCCTAAAAAATATTCTAATAATGACACAAAAGTATCAATGAGAAGACTGCTGTATTTTTGCCACTGTTGACCAATGCTACTTGACTTGGAAGAGGACATGTATGTGGAGAGGGAAGCCTGCCTATCTTTCCTTTGTGGCAGTCCCATTTCTCATATCTTGCAGCCTTCCTGTGAGCACTGGGGGTTGATTTACTCACCTAGTGGGGGAAGAGGATTGTCCTCCAATGCTTCACGTGGTTGTATGATCCTAATTTTACTGACTGTAGAAGCACCAGATATAGTGGCACAATTTTTTTGTAATTATTTTCTCTGCAGGAAATATTTTTCACTTGTACACTCCATGTTACTGCTTTTTGAAAGCAAGTATGCAAAAGACTTCTTAGCACAGCATAGAGACAAGTCCTCTGCATGTCCCCTTAGGAGGTATCTACCACCACCTTAATGAAAACAGGCTGAAAAGGATGAAAGCAATAACTGTCCCTCTGCTTTCTCTGCACAGGAGTAGCTGGTCCAGTCCCTTGACTTTCCAGATTGTCTTCTCTGTTGAATGCACAGGATGCAGCTAGTCCTACAGAAGGGCAAAGGCATCAGAGCAAACAGCTCCCATTTGATAAACCAGCAGCAGCAACCTGGTGCCTGTTCACAGTCTGCAAACTTCAGAAATGCTATGAAATGGTGAAACAGACCGTGAAGGCGGGTTCGCTGCAGATGGCTGACGATTAGATGGTATTTTCTTGCTGAGCCAGTTCTTGCCTTTTATACCATTGATAGATGAATACACTTAACCCTCACAAAGTAATAGGCTCAGCGTGCTGTAATGGTATCTGAAAATCTTTAAAAGTTCAAAATGTAGCCTTCTAGGTAAATGTTGATCTGGTTACCTCCAGCTGCCTTCCCACACTAAGTGCATTCATTTGATCAGACAAAAGCCTCGTGAAGCTGTCATCACCTTGGACAACTAACTCACTGCCAGATATCCAGGGTCATTTTGGAGGCTGCCTCTGACACGTATCCCCCACCACGGCCAAGTGGACCATATGAGCAGTTTCTTGCTGTGACAGGGAAGCCCTGGCCTGAGGCACAACATAACATTACTGTGACATACAGGGAAGTTTATCCTGTAGCAGGTGGCTGGCACAGCCCTCCCAGTCCCCTTGCACCCTGCTCTCCTTCCTGCTCTTGCCTGGTTTGCTAAACCAGCTGCTCTGAAGTTTTCCATGTAACATCTATTTCAAAAGAATATGCTACTGGGACATATGCTACTTTGGTCACATTACTTAACCCTTATTAGATTGTATTGTGCTTTTCTGAAAATACCCTTTTCCCACCTCCCATCTTAAACAGGTAAAACAACTTGATCTGTTTCTGTTCAAAGGAGTGTCTGCCAACACTGAAAAAGAGAGTAGTATTCACCTTCAAGGCATCTGAGACAGATTTTTTTTTTTTTTGATTCCCCAATAATATTAAGAATTTTTGAAAGCTAGAATTAGATGAGTTCCCCTTCTTGGCCACAACTCTCCAGCATGTCAGATTTTTTTGTCAGAAAAAACCTCACATATTTTTTCTACTGCCAGCCCAGGTAAAGCTTCTGCTTTGACGAATGATGTCTAAGTAGGTTTTTATTATCTCTCTGTCTCATCAGTGACAGCATCACGAAATCTAGTAAGAGTGCAAAAGGTTAGAGTGACATGGTGTAATCCTTCCTTCCTTTCTGTTGTTGAAGTATGTTATCTTTCATTGAGGCAGACGTACTTTTACCCTTTTTCTTAATCTAAACTGTAGTTCTACAACATTTCTGTATCTTAGTAGGTCCATTTCTTGTCATGTTAGCATGTATCCATAAATAATGATACAGTAGGGATTTTACCATGAGTTGTTGCAGATACAATATTATTTTCATTTCACCTGTAATGTGGCAACATTCCTGCCCACTGCATTTTCCGTTTAAATGTCCTGATTTCTCAGCTTTACTGAAATGACAGCATTATACCGACAGCTTCTCTGTCTCTGGGGTTTAGTTTTCACTGGGCTGATGTTCCACAACAAGCCAGATTTCTGAGAAATAAAAACCTACTATTTATGAAACTTTATTAGTTAGTCTTTGTTTGTACTCTTAGTGAAATTAGGCAGAGTCACTCTGTAACCCCTGCTTGGGGTTTACCTACACTGGGCATTTTATGGTAGCATTTGCATTCACCATGTCTTCAGTAGGATTTTGCATTGGATTGCCTCCTGCTGGGTAAAAACACACCAAAACACAAACGTGATATCAGGACCCTTATCGAGAGTTTCAAATTACATTGAGCTGATACAGAAAATCATGCCAATTACTGATCAAAACCCACCCATGTGTTTCTGTGTAATTATTCCCATCTTTTTTTCTCTTCTTGTTGATGATTTCCACTCTTTACATTGTTTTAACTGCTCAGTTAAGATCTGTACAGGCAATCGTGTCTGTATTTAGATCCAGAAATTTTGGATATGTCTTCTTTGTCCTTGTATACAATTGACATTCAAGACTTTATAAGATGCGTGAGATTTATAGTTTAAATTGTCCATGTGCTTCCTTGTTGTAAAACAAATTTTTATTACTTACAAATTCAGAATTTTTCTATACTTAAGAGCATAAATGTTCTTTAGATGTATACATTTAATCATCATAACATGATTTTCTTTTTTTACTGTGGTTTACTTCTTTTTCTTAAATCAATCTCATTATTATTTACTTCCATAGATGTTTAACATTTTCTTATTTTATTATATCTGTTCTGTTTCAGTAATTTCAAGCTATTTTGATGTACAAGTGTTTAAAACTTTGCCTGGATCCTTAATAAAATAATGCTTCTGATAGAACAGGATTTTTTCAAGGTCCATTGTTGTCATTGATTATCAATAGGAGAGGATTGCCGCATTTTCTTATATTCCTGTGTTTGTGTAAGTGCTTTGGGATGTATAGTTTCCATAATGTATCACTGAATCAGGAAAGGAATTCAAATTCCAAGCTGTAGCCTAATAAATACTTTCTTTGGTTTTACTTTTCTGGTTTTATCCCTTTAAATATTTATGGTGGGTTTTTACCAGTTTTAGTTGCTGTATTCAGCAGCCATATACCAGTGTAAGAGGCAAATTGATATAAGGTCTCTGACACTTGACTGTCAGCAATTTAGGTACTTATTAAGTGGTTTAAAGTGTATTTAATTAAAGATGTAATGCTTGCTTAGTATTCAATAGTCAATAAAACATTAAGCTTTTATGCCTTCCTAATTTTTTTTTAATATGATTGCTTTTATTGTAGTTCAAGTAGAGTTCTAAAAGCTGTATACATGATTTCCTCATTCTGGAAGAGTGACTAACCTCTAATTACACCAAATATAATCTTCTTCTTGCCTGTCTTTGTAATTAGGAAAATGAATTGTCTCTTACAAAGTGTTATGACTTTGCTTGTAACTAATAAAAATATTACACCCCCACTAACTATTTCAAAGGTTAAGAAACACTGCCAATCAAAAGAGGGATCAGTTAGTCAATACTAGCAATGGATCTGAAGTTTAAGCATTATGCCAAGTCACACACAGGTCTGAACCCTCTTTTTTCTTTTCTTTCTTCTCCAAATTAAAAACCTGTCCTACAACACCAGCCATTATTAGCATTTTCCCTTTCTTTCAAAATAGCCCAGAAGGTACACAGATAAACAAAAGTAGCCATAATGTAGGAGTCCATGTAAACTGGTGTTTCTTAGACAAAGGATGAGTTTATTGTGCTTTCCCTTTCTCTGGGATCCTTGGCTGTTAAATTTCCAGCCCATCTTCACCTTCCCCATGAATCCTTTGTCTGCAACTACCAGGGAGGGATGGGAGATGTAAGCAATGAAAACAAACCTCATGGCTTTTCTTTCCTCTTAGCAGGGAAGAAGAGAACATTTACCAAATCAAAAGGTGTGAGCACTTGTGCTGGCATTGTCACTCACAACCAGCTGTAGGAGAACAGGGAACACTCGCTCCAGCAAAGTTACTGATACAGAGAGGTAACTAGTACAGAAGTAACTCCCTAAAATTGCCAGTACATGTGAACTGACATTGTGAGTCTTAACTAGACTGGGTTTTTTGCATCATATGGCACTAATGATTACATTTCCAAATTTCATACCACTGGTATAATTTAAATCACAGTCCCACATCTCAGCACTGAAATGTCCCCAGTCACTTACACTGGAGGAAGTAATTTAATTTAACATCAGACTCATTCCTTGTAAAAAAATCACGTAGGACAAAAGGGTAGGAAAGACAAGTATAAAAGACAGTTTGGGAATGTGGGAAACCACAACCAAGGTTAAATCCCACTATTCTTTATAGTAATTTCCTTGAAAGTCTAAGCAAACAAAAATCTTTTCAAAATGAAAGGAAAAAAAAAGAGGACCCCAAGTTCTCTCTATTGCTGGTATGTTTGAGAGCTGTTCCATAAAAAGCAGTATATATCTTAGGATTTTATGAGCTTTTAGTTTTTGGGAACATAAGCGAATAAATCAAATACTGAATTTTCTGTCTTAGCTGTCATGAGACTTTACAATGATGTTTCTAAGCTGTGTTAGTGCTGAGAAGCTTTTTGTGTATTTTAAGAATAGTTCCTTTAAAATGTTATTTCAATTGTCATATAATTGCCCTTCAAAAAGCCAAAAATTATGAAGAGCTGTGTCCAGATGTGACTTTTCTTTACACCTGGGCAGCTCATTGAGGCCAGGAGGTGACCAGGGCTCCTGATCTAAGAGGAAGGGTTATTTCAGACTGAGTAACCCTATCCTCAATTCAAATGTCCCTGTGATCTTACATTTGTGCTTACATGCCATGACCTACTGCAGCAGAGAGGCCCATGGCTGTAGGGCATGAGCAACCTATTGCATGAGTCACTAGTCGGGTTCCACAGAGCTCTGTCCTCATTCCAGTTGTCTTCAACACCCTCATTAATGTCTTGGACACAAGACTCAAAGGAATACTAAGTAAATTTGCTGATGACACTAAATTGGAAGGTGTTGTTGACTTCCTTGAAGGCAGAGAGACTCTGCAGAGAGACCTTGACAAATGAGAGAGATGGGCAATCACCAACAATATGAAGTTTAACAAAGGCAAGTGCCAGATTGCGCCCCTGTGATGGGGCAATCCAGGTTGTGTGTATAGATTAGGGAAGGAGAGGCTGGAGAGAAGCGCTGTGGAAAGCACTGGGGGTCCTGGTCAATGGCAAGTTGAATATGAGTCAGCAGTGCCCTGGCAGCCAGGAGGACCAACCATGTCTTGGGGGGCATCAGGCAAAAAAGCATCGCCTGCCAGTCAAGGGAGGGGATTGTCCCGCTCTGCTCTGCAGTGGTGCAGCCTCACCTTGAATATTGTGTGCAGTTTTGAGCACCGCAATAGAAAAAAAGACATACAGGTATTAGAGAACGTCCAAAGGAGGGCCATAAGGATGATGAAGGATCTGGAGGGGAAACCTTTTGAGCAGCAGCTGAGATCACTTGGTTTCTTCAGCCTGGAGAAGAGGAGACTGAGGGGAGACCTTGTTGTGGTCTTCAACATCCTCACAAGGGGAAGCAGAGGGGCAAGTACCAATCTCTTCACTCTTGTGACCAGTGACAGAATTCCAGGAAATGTCATGAAGCTGACTAAAGGGAGGTTTAGGTTACATATGAGGAAATGGTTTTTCACCCAGAGAGTGGTTGGGCTGGAACAGGCTCTCTAGGGAAGTGGTCACAGTACCAAGCCTGTCTGAGTTCAAGAAGCATTTGGACAACACTCTCAGGCACATGGTGTGATTCTTGGGGTGTCCTGCATAGGACCAGGAGTTGGACTCAATGATCTTGATGTGTCCCTTCCAACTCAGAATATTCTGTGATTCTGTGATAATCCCCGTGCCCTAGCTGACTGTACCCCAAGGGCACAGTGCACTGCCCAAAAAGCCCAGGACAGGCACTCAGGCCCCAAGGTGGCAGGAGGGGTGGAAGGGTATGTGGTGCCAGCAGAAGGTGGGACAGGGGCTCTTGCCCTTCTGATCCCTGAAGTCTTTCCCTCATGTTTTGAAAGTTTGTCACTGTTGCTTGCAACAGTTGGTAGTATTAATCAGTCCTTTTGAGCAAGTCAGCTGTGGAAACAGAGGAATTAAACACACTGTCATGGTTTCTGCACATTTCATTATAATAAAATGACTGTCCCTACTGCATTTCTGGTTTATCAGCTGGCTCCATGACCTCTGGCCCATGCTGGCAAAGGTACTCAACCAGAAATTATCTGCAAGGCCACTTTTCCTAAAAAAATAGCTGACTGGAATAGAGATATTAAAGCAGATAGAGGTTTTTGTCATCATGGTCCATTTTTATAACCATATCACTGTACTGTTTAT
The DNA here is from genome assembly GCF_003945725.1 of Corapipo altera. Lineage (NCBI taxonomy): Eukaryota > Metazoa > Chordata > Aves > Passeriformes > Pipridae > Corapipo > Corapipo altera. The sequence continues at coordinate 7,564,736 of NW_020884912.1, forward strand.
AATTACAGGGAGTGATGTGGGGCTTAGAATAGAAGATCCAAGTTATTTCCAGTTAGTCACGCTGAAGTTCCAGTATTTTTGTATCTCACAGTATAATTTTATCTTGAGCAGAATCTTTCATGTAACACTCATTCTTACTCTCCTTTATGTGAGCGAGCTGACTGTTAAAATTGTATGTCAAATATTTCTTACATAAGCACAGTCAAACCAAAGGTTCATCTAGCGTAGTACTCTGTCCCTTTTTCTTGCCAAAAGCAGGCAACTAGGGAAAGTATACACCATAGCTTTTACATTTGCCCAGCATCTAGCTGCTTTTGTCTCACTGTTTGTAAGCTGATTGTGATATTTCTGTGTATTTCTAGTCTGTGAGTACCCAAGTTCCCTTTGACCTTGTGTTTGCTCTTAGTTTCCATATCATCTGTTGAGAAAAAGTTACAAAGCTGTAAGGCTTCAAACCCCCACAACTTGGTAGCCTCAAACAAACACAAAGCAAGCATAGGGAGGTTGAATTTTCAAAGCAGTGACTCAGAAGAGGCATCAGAAACGTTTGATATCCTGAACAGGCAGGCACTGTGCAGCATATTCTTGCTTTTCTTCAGTATTGCTGGAATTCTGCATATATATTCTATGCAGGTGTTTTCCAATGCACAGAAGCACGTTCCACAGACTAGAGTGTAACTCTTCTAGAAAGGTGGTTTCAGCCAGCTCTTGAAAGCCACATGAAAATCCTGGACTCAAAAGCTCCCTAATGTTAGAGCTAAACATCCAGAATTTATTTTTGTGTTCAGGTGAAGCCTAAAGCTTTATCTCTATGCTTTCTATCAGCACTATTGACAGTGTTACTGGAATGTTTTCTGCTTGATTCAGAGTGTTTTGGGGACTAGCTTTCACATAAAACTTGCAACATTGTAATAAATTCCAGATGTAATTTAAATGCCGTAGGTTTATAACACTGGTAGCTTAAGAAGTCATTCCTCAACTACAGTTAATATTATTTAATTAGGTCCTAAATAATGCATGATGATTATAAATTTGCAAATCTCTTCATGGATATGTTTAGTCACCTGCTACTAGCATTTTTAATCAGCTAACAAACTCAAAACTCAGACTTTGAGGTAAGTTGGTAAAATCTGTTTAAAGAAGAAAAAAGAAGGAAATTTGACAAAAGAAATACCTAATTATACTAAAAAACCCAAACAAACTTACTTCTTCTGCAGCTAATCAGACTCCCCTCATAGACTTTGTAATATCTTAGTATAGGAATGGTCAACCATTTAAAAATGCAATATAATATTTTGAACAGCAAACTCTGGGTCTCTGGAATTTATTATATTCCTAAGCAGATGGTAAGACTATCCATTAACTTTATCCACCTTTAGAAGGATAGTGTATGTTTCAGAAATGAAAACCATTTCTATTTATTGCATACATTTTGTACATTTAAAAAGTTATTGTCAAGAATATGTGCTTAATAATAGGTAGAAATTACTAAATATATCCTGTATGGATGTGAAAAAAGTATCTGTGATTGAAACAAAGTGTCATAGAAAAGGAAATAAAGAGATGTCCCTTTACAAGAACAGTTTTCAAGACAGAACAGAAACAATTCAAGATTTTTTTTAGATACTTAATTCTCAGGATTTCTAGAATTTACAGCAGAAAATGAACATCCATAAAAAAATTAAAGTTTTCTCTTTCGTGGGAGGAAAGGTGGTTTTTTTCAGTCACATTCTGCTTGAGAAATATGATCTCTCATTTCAGAGAGCAACAATAATCAGAAGGGTTTTTCTTTGTCTTTTAAAAAATAAATATTATTGTGACTAGAATGATATAATGTGCTTTATCTCACTGTAGCAATTTTTGAATTTTTACAAGATAAAAAGTGATTAATTTGCAGCAGATTGTGATGTCTGAAAAGTGTAGGTATTTTTAATTTTTTCAGTTTGAAAGAACTTAAAAGCTAAGGTCTTAGAGAATTGTGTTGTAATAAAAATACAGGGATTTTTTAATATATATGAACTTCAAATTTACAAATAGCATCTATTTTTTACATACAATCTAATGTAGATCATTAAGAGTTCAGTTTCTGAATACAGTTTAATTTTTTCAACTGTGTATTTTCCATGCAGTTCAGATATTTAAACATATGAATGTCTACATAAAGCTCTCTTCACAATTTTGTGGGCAGAAAAATAAACCTAGCTAAGAGCACTTCCTATTCTGTCCCTTTTTACATTTCTAGGCAGTTTTGTCTCATTTTCTCAGCTTACATATCACAGCAGACATTTGCAAGTACTTCTGATTCTTTTTAACAAGTAGCTATTGTACAGTGCAGGAGATTTTCCCTGTTGGTAAGGTAATATTGACCTTGACTGTAGAGAGCACTCTGATTCTGTTTCCATCTCTGGAACCCATGGTCTGGGTTGGAATTCTGCAATATGGCTAAGATAAGGATATTCCTATCATTTGCCAGAAGGTACTCAACTGCTTTATTTCAGGCAATGTAGTTATGCCATATCCATTTTACGTTTCATACCTTTGGTGAGCATCCCCTCCTTTTATAAATAATGTATTAGTTATACATTTTAGTTATTGGTTAACTCAAAAAACTTCACTGATTATGTCTTCAGGATTCAAATGCTGTGGTAAACAAAATTCATTACATATAACTGCACCACGGAGAAGGACTATACCCCTGCAATCTTGACTTGTAGTTGCTGTATTTTATAACAACTTGTATCCTTGGCAACCAATGGTGAGGAAGAAAAGTGCCAGAATCACCTGAGTAACCACGGAAACCAAAACAATGTTTACGGGTAATTGGCTAATCTAACCAACCTACACAAAATATAAAATAATTGATATTTAATACCTGGAGACACTAGCTTGAAATTAATCATTTGGAATCAGTACCCAAGTTGTGTTGTTCTGTATCCATATCCACTAATAGCAGAGCATCAGTGTGTTCCTGTGCAATAGCTGACATTACCACTTCACTGCACCAAAGATGTACATTCCTATAGCTCCCGCACAGATTAGCATCATACAAATACCACAGCAAATGTTCCCCAGGAGTATATATCTGAAGGAATAAAATATCCTTGCATTGTGAGGATATTATTTAGTCATTTTCTGCTACAGATGTCATTCAAGGAATTGCTGAATTCTGATCTAGCCTTGATTTGTCTTCAAAATAAACCATTTATTCTCCCATGTCATTCAAGAAATAAGTTTCTAAAGGACTAAGAGTAGCCAAATTGTGTGAAGTACTTGCATAATGAAAAATAGTATACGTTGCTGTTTAGAGTAAGATGCTCAGATGAGGACTTTTGCCTGAGAAATGGGGAAAGATAGTTTGAAAGGACTGTGAAAATCCTCTACTCTGTCTGGTCTCGACTGTCCTCTAGAGCTCCAGTAGAAAACTGCAACTGGCTTCATCTGTTCTCAGGGAACTGCTGTGGGAAGCAAGTCAGTAAGCCATTTACCTTGTTTCTACAGTGTACTTTTATCTGGGCACAACACAGCATTCTTTGAGAAGAAACTGGTATGGAGGAGTGGAGATCTAAGGCTCGGTGCAGGAGGCTTGAGCCTTTCTTTCTTCCTCTTGAGTTCTCATGCTGGATCTTTTATATGGGTCTGGAGTCCTTACTGCTGAGCCTGGTAGGAGACATGGCAGGGTCAAAGCAGAGGGCAGTAAGGGTACTGAAGTGAGATAATTAGACTTACAGCTGAAGTTTTATATACATGAAACTGCCTTTGGCTCACGGTGGCCACCTATTGCATCCAAAAAGGAAGTATAAGGGCAATAAGAGGTGTACCTATGCCAGCTGACTGCCCCAGGCTCACCTCAGGGCGTTGCGAAGCAGCCCAGAGAGGATATCTGACAAATTTATGAAATCAGGGAAAAAGAAAGAATGCAGGTGGAAGATATTCAGTGAGAGAACCTTGGAAAGTGATTGCAAGGAGAGGAGAAGGTCTTGGAATAAATGACAATTATACATGATGTCATCAAGCTTATTGCAGGAAAAGTCACCAGCCCTGATTTAGGGTACAAAGCTGCTTTAAGTCAGAGGATAGAAAGGTAATTACAGACAGGGACTTTTACAACACAAAGTCAGATACTGAGATATGTAAAGTCAAATTAACTGCTAAAAAAGAGTTTTAATGAAATAGGTGACAATGGGAAAGCAGCAGTGAAGGTCATTAGCTAATTGAAAGAAACGTCTAAAAAGTGAGAGTATTGTGAACGAGTTGTTTAGGTCCCTTAAAGAAACACTGACAAAGGTATAAACTAAAGCAGGTTTAATATAAATTTACAAGAGCACAATAAAGTTTGATGTCAAGGTTAATTCTATTACTTACTATATACATAAAGCATACAAAGGAAAATCAGATTAGAATCAATCTAGAATCATTTACATGAACAGCAGGGATGCAAAAGGGTTAAGAGTGCAAAAGGCGTAAGGGTGACCTGTTTAATCCTGTTTAGTGGATCCCCTTGCCAAACTTTGCCTCAGACTTGATCAATGGTTTGAGTCTAAGGAGTTTAACATCATTTAATCATTGACTAATCTAACATTTACAAAATGATTCAATAGGATTTGCTATAAGCACAACAGGAACTCAATTATGAATATAACAATTATGAATATCAGATGCCAACATTCATAGTACATTTGCTGTAGGTTATTTAAATCAGTTCACACATGCATGCACACAAAGAAGTATGTACAAAAGTAACAGGGAAAAATTCCCCTCGAGTTCACTGGAATACTCACATGAGATGCCTTTGCATTTCTCATTGGGCAAACGGTTGAGCCTTGAGGAGTAAGGATATTAGCCCAGGCCCCATCACCAGCTATTGGTGGCAGTCCTCAGATATTTGAAAGCTCTGAGAGCTGTCCCACATGGAGGGAGACGCTGGTTGTAGCCTGCTGCAGGCTACAATCAGAAGAGCTCAAAGGGCCTCACTTAGGACCACAAGATGATTGACTTTAGTTATCAGTAAATTTCCATCCTGGCCACAATCTGGGCCTGTATTTACAGGAATTTTCCTCAAAAATCCCAATAGCAATAATATTATTCTACTCAGGCTATTCAGATGAAAAGAAGGTTTTAAGGCTATTTGTTAGAAAACAGGAGCTCATTAGAATACAGAAGTTCCTAGGAGCAGATAGTGTTTCCAATTAGCTCAAGGGGAGCTTAACTTCGCAGGAGGCATTAATCAAGGCTCAGGCCTAACAACCATTCCTGAGACAGTAGAGTAGCCTGAGGGTTGGTGGTGGGTGATGCACCACCACAGAGAAATATGGTTAATTTGTCTAACAGCAGAGAAATAACAGTTTAATTATTCCTGGAACAAAGGTGAGTGGTTTGTTTTTTGGCTACTCTTTCTTACTAGGAACTTACAATGACATTTGAAAACTCCCAAAGCACAGCCATACAAAAGGATGGCTCTTGAAAATGAGATTTGCTAGCTGGAGAAACAATTCATATCAGCAGAAGGAACTGAGAAAATAGTGCTAGGATGGATAACTAATGGAATTACTAATTCAATAAAAGATTGAAAACTGAGTTGCTAAGTCAATGAAGAGATATTTACTGAAGATAATGTAAGTAAGAGTATAGCAGATAACCAAACTATTCTTGGAAAAGTGTAATTGTAAATGGCTGCTCTTTGTTTTTAAACAAAAAAATGCCTTTTTTTTGTTTAAAACCTGTTTGCTACTAATCATAACCTCTTAGGTCACATTATACCCTGCAATGAAATGAGGTAGTGGAACTTTATATTAGACTTTGGTATTGTTTATGCTGAATTAAAACAAGCTAAAGGACAGCCCAGGCCTGGAAAGAGGAACTTGGTTTCCAAGAGCTGTTCAGAAAGGAGAAAAGGCCTCCCTGAGTGATCAAAACAACACCATCATCCTAGCTCCTCTAGGACATCTCTGAAACCCTCCTAGCATTGTCTGGCATCATAAGAACATAAATATCACAAGGCTGACTCCAGGGACATCTGGATCATTAAGTAGCAAGAATGCTGCAGAAATATACTTGCTTTGCAAAGTTTTACTGCCATTGGTAATTTGGAATACAGGTGTTGGTGATGACTCCAAGTGTGCTTGCTGTACCTGAATGCTCCAAGACTTCTTAGAAACCTGTGTCAAACCAGACTTGGGGTGCCCCAATTTGGCTGGGACACCTCATGTGCATGAATAAATATTTACCCTTGCAACTCTAGACTTTGTGTCCCAGCCCTGCTTCTCAGTTGCCACAGTCCTCTTGCCAATTTTCTGAACAGCACCATTGAGGAGAATTTTCCTTGCCTGAAACACATTCTGCAAGCAGATTCATTGTGATCCCATAAAAAATAGTTTTACCAGTAATGAAGTATTTCTTTTCTTCTTAGCATTTTATGACTTTCTCTAGCACTTTAATTTAACAAAGCAGAGGGGGGAAAAGAAGCAATTGTTTAAAAATTCAGTCGAGATTAAATCAACACTAAAAACATTGATATAACAATAAAATCCAGAGCCAGAAATGGTGAGATTAGTAACAGCTGAGTGCAGGGACAGTGCCAGCCTGCCTTACACGCTGGCACAGGGGCACAGTCATGGCACACCTCACATTTGTGGTGTGGGGATGTCCACAGCCTAGTTCGTGCACCTGACATGGGGACATAGTCCCAGCCTGCCACACGCCCCTGGAATGGAACTGCTATGGCCCCTCTTGTGCCTCCAGCACAGATACAGTTCCCATTCACACTCCCTGCTGCAGGGCACAGGTACCCAGGCAAAGGCTGCTCTGGAGTGAAAATTTCAGCACTAATTTATGTAACTATGTACAGTTTCCAGGACCAAGTAATCGCAATTTCATGCATGGAAGCCAGAACAGCTCAGCACGAAGGCATGTGTGTATTGGCTCCTCACGCACATCAGGTACCCAGTGTGAGCAGAACACAGACATTACAGCTGCTTCTGTACACTGGTACAGCTGTGTTGTACTCCTGGTTCATTGCCATAACCTTTGGCATTTGCATGGCACAAACCTCCTTCATGGCAAATTGGAATGCAGGCTAAGTAACAGTTCCCCTTGCCTTCAAACCTGCTGATAAGCAAAACAATATATTTCAGAAGCATTAAAGACAATGCAAAGAAATGTTTAAGGATTAAGAAGAATGTAATGTACCAGTAGTATTGGCTCACAGTTAGGTAGGTATTCACAAGAACAATTAAAAAATTTAGATTTTCCATTTGTTTATGTTTACGTCCTGCAGTTAGGAGAAACAAACAAACAGATGATGTACCTCTGCTGAAGAATGGTGAGTAAACATGTTGTAACTAAACTGCCACTGAGAATAGGGTGATGAATAAACACAGAGATTTTAAGCTAGCAGTCCAGAAGGGCTTGAGGAGCTGGCCAAGAAGCTCCCTGAGCTGGCAGAAAGCTAGCACTACACCAGAGTGAACGAGAGTGAATAAGATAATACAAAAAGTGATTAATCCATCAGCTGTGACACTGATCCTGGACAAAGTGATGGAATGGCTGCTTGATGAGTCACTTCTTGATGAGATTGCAAGTTTGGCTGAAAAAGGTAATATTTTTTGATGTAGCAGACTTGTTCTTGTAAGGCATTTGACTTAGTGTTGCATGGCATCTTCATCGATTATCCAGTGTGATACAAAATCAACATGGCACTAATGAATTTAGGACTGATTAAGTGAGAAGTCCCAGTAGTAATTATAAATAAGAAATCATTACTGAGCGATTGTGGTTTCTCATGACACCCTACAAAGATCAGTTCTCTGACTTCTGCTGCTTAATGATTCAGGAAGAATTAGGAAGTGTTCAGGAAGAAAGTCTAATACATTTGATTAACTTTGCAGTTAACCTGAAATATTGACTGTTTCATTTGAGGTGTTTTGGTTATGAAGAGAACATGTATTCAACACAGTTCTATATTTCTGCATGTGCTATGGAATGCAGGCTATCAACAACTAAAATAAGATGGGACAGTGGGTTATTCTCTGCCCATCTATTTAGGATGGTTTAAAATTAGATTTCTGGTGTGACAAGATGTAACTATGGGCATTGTGCTTGAAGTTTTGAAGTTTATTTCAATCCTTTTCCCATTTCTAAGCACTGTAAATCTAGCTATAGTGAATACTGAATTTTTTTTTCTGCTGAGTTTATGATCTTTAATGACAGGCTGAGTGCTGGAGCCAGCAAAAAAGAGGCAATGTGAAAGCATGGCAGAGAAAAGGGGTGCTGGGAAGGGCAGGACTGTGGTGACCAAAACCCAGAGCAGCTTCTGTTTAACTATCCCCTCCCAAAATGTACCTCAAAACCGTATCCACAATATGAAACGTATAATTTCATAACTCTTTTATTTACTTGTGTGAGTAAAAGCTGAAATAGATGCATGCAGTACTAACCTGACTTGCACTTGAAAGCAAAGTCAGGATCATGCAGTCAGTCTGGAGTGTGAGTGGAATTAGGCACTGTGGTAGTGCCCTCCAACCCAGTCTTTTATGAGATGCTAACAAGGTATAGAGGAGTCTTCAGAGCCTAGAAATCTCCCTTTTGCAGAATCATCACAATTGCTCCCCTATTCACAGCTGTGTAGCTGTCCTAGCTGGCATCAGCATATGGCAGAGACTTGTCTTGCTGAACCATGGGCACACAGGGCCAGAATGTGCTTACACAACATCTCTCAGGGGACCAAATTTTGCCCTTGTGTAGGGTCTGGTACAGCTGAGCATACAGTCTGAGAAAATTAAGCCAAATCACCTTGATTATGATCTCCTTCAGAAGTTATTATTACATGATTTTTAGATAGTTCCAGTGTCAATTAGGTTGGCTTCATTGAAGCTATTCCCTGGCAAAACCGACTATGAAAACTGTTTCTGTTTCTCACTGCTAAGGTAATATGACCTGTTAGATAGAGCCACATGGCATGCATGCTTTGTTTTGCAGCACAGCCATTTTTATAGCCACCTAATTTTCCTGTGGCACCTACTTGTATGCTGCCTCTTGCTCTCCATTTGTACCAGTCTTCCTGTTTTTTATACAAAAGACTGGTGAAAATACCAGCTTAAAGTAACACCTTTGCTTGTGAGGATTGATTATTTTAATGGAGATCTTTGTAGGAAAAAGTGCTCCATAAAAGTTGTACCAGCACATTTGGTAGGTAAAAGGTTTCTACAGGAATCAGAAGAGACAGGGCTGAGAGGACTGAGAAGGAACTTTGTAAGCTGGCTTTGTTACCAAAGGAAACATGACAAAAGCACAGTGTCTATGTACTTTCACAATTTTAAAGATGTTTTGCCTCTTACTTTCATGACATCTCTGACTGGTAATAGTAAAATGACTTTTGTGTGTTAAAACTAACATTTTAATTATTAAAAATTATCTGCATCCCTATAATATCCCACTGATTCCAAGTGGAAGAATTATCCTACTCTCTTGTAGATAAATCACTTGCAAGGTACCTTTAATATAGAATTAATTTCAGACTAATCAGGACAGAACAAATCTTTCTGTGTGACTTTCAGTTAATACATGGTTAATATAACTCACAACGACATTTCATATTAAGTCCCCTGACTATGATGTTTTAATCATACCAAATAGTGAAGTTATACTTTAATATATCAGGATGCCAATATTTCTAAGTGATAAGTAAGATTGCTGTGATCTAATTGCCAAATTTTTCTCTGTGTTCAATATAACATACAAAAATTTATCTAGGTGATTTCACGGAGAGGTATAGAAAATTTCCTGACTATAAAATGCCAAAATATTTATACTTTGTGCATGAGACAAACTGAAGATAACTGACATGTGTCTTCTTCACACGTAAATAACTTCTATTAACAAAGTTGGAGCCACCTCAGCAATTAATAGGAGATGATCACTTCCTTTTTCTTCTTGCCACTTGTCCTTTGGACTTGCCTTAGTAACTCAGCAGTGACTGGGGGAGAAGGGAGAATTCTTAAATTAATGATGAAATAAGTTTAAAAAAGTAAGATTTTAGGAACTGAGGCTCTAAAAGATGTGCTAGAAAGTACTATAGAAAATTATGAAATTAAGGGAGAAACTGGAAGCAAACACTGAAGTGTGTTAGGTTTTGATCAGTTGTTTTGTAGTCACTTAAAGTTCTCTAAATGAAGCCAAGTCAAGGACAAATGAAATAAATATCATAAAATTCAAAGTTATGGTTTCAGTCCCAAACATGAATTCAGGTTGCTTTTTTCATTGCCAAATTGAAGCTTTCAAAATTGCCTAAAAATTGTGATGCCAGAGCAGAGCAGAAGTCACCTTATAACGTTTTTGTTTTTTTTTTTTTTTTAAATTATGTTTGACGCACATTTTTCAAACTTTTCTCTACACTAATTTAGGCCAGAACTTCCCATAAATAATTGAAATATATTTGTAAACTGAAATTCTAGGCTCTAAAATATTTGGTATGTATAAGGGAAACATTGTGAGAAACCATTTTTACACACTAAAAATGGCAACCATTGCTACCTGACTTTTTCATAGTTGGTAGTTAGTAAGGACTGAGTTTTCAGGTATTTAAGTTTTCTGTTTCCACCACTTCCTTCACTTTTTTAATTTTATTCACTTCTTACGGATAATTTTCAGAGTGTGCTAGGAGTCTTTCTCAGCCTTGGGTTTGTGTGCCCAGAAAATTCCAAAATGTTCTGAGGGCTCCTTATGAAACCAAGAAACAGATTCTCAGAAGAGATTCTAGACTAGAGTCCTAAAACTGATGGAAAGAATACAAAGTTAGCAGTTGCAGTGCTGGTCTCTAACACTAAATCCATTTGTAGTCCTATATGAGCTTCATCAGTTTCTGTTGCTAGTCTGGCCTGTTAGCAAGACCTTTGCAGTCATATATGGTATGAATATTTTATCCCTTCCTTCATGAAATGAAAAGTGTAATTGAATTAATGAAAAGTACTTTAGTATAGCTATTGTGTTAATCTAAACTATTCCTCTTTAAACAAAAATAATCAACCAGCTTTTTTTAAATGAAGTGATGCACTTTCACTACAAATCTGAGAAAATGGGTTGTGTTTTTTTTTCATTTGGGTTTTTTAAAATTAGTTATTCATAGTTCTTTCAGGCTTCTGTTAAATCTCTATGGAAGAGTTGGAGAAACAGAATGTAATGTTTAAGATGAACACAGACCTTTTACTATTTTTAATATTTCCGCAGTGTCAATAAATACTAAATAAGTAGTATTGCATGTCCTTTTAGGAGGTTGTTAATAAAGTGAGTTTAGTTTCATTTCAGTTCAATTTAAAATAAATTTAAAACCCCCCTGTGAATATGTGGTAAATTGAAAGGTACAAAGTGTATGTTAGCAGGAAAGTGATGATAATAAGTGATAATATTTACTTCTTTAGTGGTTAAATAGAGAAAGTTAGCTGTAAAAAAGCACAACCAGGCTTGAGAGCAACTACATAGCTAAATTCGTAAAATACTATGGGACTGCTGCCATCTTCTGGGATGTGAAACAAAGACATGTCAATACTACACAATGAAATAATTCTAGCTGCAAAAGCAGAAGAGGCTTAGCTTTTTAGATATAGAATGATCAGAAATTATTGAGGGCTGGCTCAGTCGCCCATGGTTTCTTGTCAATGCTGTAATCGAATTCCTCACCATTTTCATATTTGACATCTAAAAAGTAGGTTAACATCATTTTATAAGTGCAACAAAATTGTACTCCTGTAATTTAAGCTGTAGGGAAGACGTTTGTAAGTACTTGTTGCGTTCTCTTTCTGAGACGTATCTCAGAGTAATTGCACTGGATAAGTGTAATTTTTTTCTGCTTTGTAAAGGCCTCCAAGTAGTGTGACAGGTTGATTCATTTATTTGTTTTCTTTTGTACTTGCTATTGTTCCATGTGCTTGTTTATCCTGTAAATCAGTTGTGAAGAGAGATCATGTGAATTTGATACCCAGCATGAAAAGTGTGACTGATTTTGTCACAAACAACAACAAAGAATTTTGTACTGTCTCCTCAGGTAAGCATAGTTCATTATCAGGAGGCAAGTATAAAGAAGTTGCCTAGCACCAGGCTTCTCAGGGTCGGGTTGTATTTTGGGACCATAGAAAATAAATAAAAAAGAACTCTTAATTCTCCTTGAAGGGTATAAAGCTCACTTTTAAAAACAAACTACAGACCTTGCCCAACCTTAAGGTCTTGCACTTACTAGAACAGACTGTTTAATGCATGTACTTTGTATTGAAGGAATACAACACTTCTGCCTGCTCTCCTACATATTAACCTGTGGCATAGGTAAACCTGGGATGTTTTAATCAGTTTTACCAGTTTCTTCCCATTCTTTCTACACTTCAGGTTGGATGTTTCCTAAACAAAAACTCTGATTGCCTCCTGGGCTTCTTTTATGGGACAACACAAGCAAACAAACACAAAATATTATCTAGTCAAAATTTCTTCCCACTATATGTGTGGTAAGAGAAAAACTACATCTGTCTAACCACAGCACAGCAGGATATATGAGAACCGGGTGGCCTTTGGGACAGGGCTACCAAGTTCATGTCATGCAAGTTGTATAATGTTTGGCACTCTGCCTTGGGTTTATCTTTACTGTTAATACTGGCCATCAATCTTGTTGCTCCTGAACCTGACTGTTCCTGTAAGAAACTATACTTCTGCCCACTCACTGCCTCTAACTCATAAAAGATGATTTTGTACTCCTGGTGCAGCCAAGAACATCTTCCTGTTGGGTCAGCTGAAATAATCCCAGGTCTTGAAGAAGTCCCTCAAGCTTGGGTGAGACAGCAGAGGAAAGCTGTTACAGGGTGTGAAGGTATTCTGGGGATCAGTTTGTGATAACTGGTCAGGGAAATACACCACTGTCTAATACCAATAAAAAACCCCAAAATGTAGACCAGTTCTGTTTAACATTTAATTGTTAGTAAGATCCCATTCTGTTGAAATTTACTGTACATTTCCTTATCATAACAGCTAAGATGAGATACAACCTTGGAGGTTCTGAGTGAGGTAGTTAATTAGTTATGTGATGCAATTTCTATAGTATAGAACTGTTATTCATGATCTCCCAGGGTTATGTTATACTTTGATAAAAATAACTTTCTTTTTTGTTGCTATTAAAATCCACAGAAAACAAAGCCAGTCTTCTGTGCTTGTCCTTTTAGCACACTAGTTGATACAAAATTTCTTCAATATTTATAATTTGGCATTTACATTATTTGCTGCATTTTTAACTGTGTTGGATTGGAATTGTTTAACATGAGAACTCTGACAAAAAAGAAGAAATGTCCATCAGTTTTTAGTTTAAGCACTATGTTTGCTGTAGTAAATAGTATTTTGCAGAAAGTTGTTTTCATAACTCTATGGAGGCAACCTGTCACCTATCAGTGTTACCCAATGTCCCTAGGAAACATGAAATACAGTTTAAATGTGTAGAAGTGTAATTTATTTATTGACTTATTACCTTTGAATGTTATGCAAAACTGTTCTATACATTCTCATGTTAATATTTTTACGAGTTATAAATATGTTGGCACAATTGTTATTTACAGAGAGGAAGGGAGTTTATTGCTTCAGGCTGTTCCAACATATTCTCTTCTCTTTACAATAAAGCAATGTTATTTCCCTCTGTGCTTCTGCTTCCAAGTGGAAGATGTAGTGTCTATAGGATTATTTAGAGATGACCTTTGTGCTGTTCACAGGAGTATAGTGCATAACAATTTATAAGTCATTCTAAATATAATCGAAGTTTAAATGTATTGTCCTTTAGGTTCTGTGTTAAAAGCTCCCTGTGCTCACCCACAAAGGAGCAGAGGGAGGTGGGCGGGGGGGACTCCAAATAATACAAAATAACTCCTGATGAGTTGCTCCCAGGTCCATCACAGGAGCCCATCTCCATAAGCCCAGAAGACCACACGGATATGCAAAGGCAGACAGGAACTCAAAATGTGGTCCCTCCTTGGGCGGATCCAAAAAGGCTCAGCTCCAGTGTCCCAGGGTGACACCCATTGTGATAAGTCAAATCTGCAGTACCTTTTGAATTGTGAAAGGTTGCTGCCTAGGAAAATGAGACACATTATGGACACAAGGCAAGAGCATTTTGGGATTGCACGTGACTTATTATGGGATGCTTAGAGGAGAAACCAAAGGTGATAAAAGGGAGAGATTTAGATGTTTTGGGGAGGAATAAGTGTGGGGAAAACAGAATTATCCTTCTATAATAAGAATAAGACGTCTGGTTCCTTGTATGTTTGTCTAGCCATGCCCTGATCAGTACAGTCTTGTCCTGTCTTCTTACTAAATGCCTTTATAGCATACTTTTCCTGGATGGGGGATTCTCCATTTGATATGAAGGGGTGGGGTATGGGGGGGTCTGGATGGCACTGACTGGAGTCAGATCATGGGTCAAGATTGCCCTTGTGCCTATGTGCCAGACACTGGAGAGACTAGGGTGACTGAAACCCAGTGCCAGGCCCTGGAATAGGGCCATGGGCCACAGGGGTATGTGCTCCCCTGGTGCCAGTGGCTGGACTGAGCATGAGTGTGCAAATGAATGTGTGTTCACTGCCACAGCTCAAGTGTGACCAACCAGGAAGTAGCTGAAATGGCTTGGGAGTTGTGGGTGTCTCTAAAGGTGAGGCTACAGTGGGGTGGGCTACTGGAAGAGTCACAGCCAGCTTCTGGAGAGACTGTAGGGTCTGTGGGTCCCTCGGGTCTAGACCCTGTGTGTGCCTACTGCAGGGCCAGGGCAGTCCTGGCCAGCTCTGGGTGTCTGCACACACACACGTGCATGCTGATGAAATGGTCTGTACCAGCAACTGGAGCAGGAACACAGCCTTGAGGCCTCCTGTGTCCAGGTGCAAGCAGTGGGGGAGACGAGGATCTGCGGAGCCCAGCTGCTAGGGAGATCCACCTGTGTACCACCAGCTGACCTGGTGAGCACAAACTGCCATCTTCTGCTCTTGGTTGGTGCTTCTCCTTCACTGGTCTTTTGGATTCTTTATGCTAAAAAGCAGAGATCTGTTTAGAGTCCTGATGGATTAGCAGGACAGTTAGGAAAATGAAGTCTAATTCTGTGGTCTATGAAGAAATTGAAGCCTTACTGCTCTTTCTCACTAGAGATTTCTATAGATAACACTGAGAAACCTCTGAGAATATCTTTGCTGCTGACAGTGGCTGCTGCTGCCACTGTTTCTATGCACACAGTTGCGTGCAAGGCAGACGCTGTACTGCTCCTTTATAGTCATAATGTCAGTAGATCCAGTTCCCCCAGTATTGATAGGTAGTAATGTTTGACTGATTGCTTTTTGTGATATTGCACCAGGTGAGGCTCTCAGCTGGTGTCTCCAGCTAGAAGGACTTATTCCAGTTTTATAAGTACAAGAACACCAGAAGGACCAAACAACAGACACTCTAAAAAATGAATAGTGAAAGATCTCTGGATTCCTAAGGATATTCACCCTAAGAAATCCTTTACTCTTGATAGATCCTGATTTCACTACTTTTCAATTCTGTTACTTTTAGCAGTTACTGGTGATTTGAACTGGATTTATTGGTGGGGGTCTTCCCTTTCTCAGACCTATGTAATTGCATTTGTTTGTGTGATGTCTCCAGTATGGCTAGCTGTGTGTAAAAAATGCCTGACATTAGACACACTAACAATATTCACATTCATTTAGATCATTAAGCTTACTTTGTTTAAAACAGCTTTATAAGATGGGGTATGGCCACCAACAGCTGCATGCTTAAGGAAGATGGAATAATCTTTCTCTTCAGAAGTGAAATTTAGCTTTCCTATATATTACTACATGCAAATATCCTGTTTCTGTTTTAATTTCCAGAAATGAAAACTTTACCAGATTTTCTAGACTGTCTCTCAAATTCAGGGTTGCTAAGTAAGCAGCAGAAATGAGCATGCCCTGTATAAATGGGACAGAGCAATGCTGTAAGCATATAACAGAGGGAGAAGTACTGGAGCAAAATTTCTGAGGGATAAGTAATTTGCAAAACCCCTTTGGCTATGTTTAAATTGTAAGGCTGCTGTGCTGACTTTGCACACAACTAACAGCTCAGTGCATTTGAACAACCCCCTGCTGTGTCTGTTTTGCCTTGGTTTCCACTGGAAGGAAGGTGGGATGTGTAGTCTGAGGACAGATGGACCTCGGGAGCCCTGAGGGAGGCCATGGAGCACATCCAGTGATCAGGTTTGATGTAGATTTGACACTTCTGAGGCAACTGCAGAGAAGGCAAGAGAAAGATCCTTTCTAATACAGCATCAATCTAATTAATGTTGTGGAGGATTTGGGTAGTGAGTAAAGAGGTTAGATACAGGGACACAACCTCCTGTGGAGTCTGTGATTGCAGAAGAGCTAAGAAAGAAACAAGTCCTCACTTTGAGATACTTTCAATGAACCTCAAGAGCTGGTACTTTGTGAGCAGGGTCTATTGAAGTAAAGGACGTGACCAGAATACAGCTACACAAGACCTGGGGCTGCAGGGTATTTGAGCACATACTGCAAATAAGCTATGATGGCCTACTCCAGTGAAAAACAGAGAAAAACTCTCTTCCAGATGATCAGACTTCTCTGCTGCTTCCGGTTCAGAGTTTGCAGTTTCAGGTTTCCTATCAGTAGGATATTTTGAATTACTGTGCAGCATTTTTTATACTATGAAATTATATGTGTTTGAGTTGCTCGATGACTTCCAGCATCCCTTTTATTTTTTTGTAGTTTTGTACTGAAGAAATCTGTTGTGTTCTACTTGCCAATGAGAACCACAGAAGTGTATGACAAGCTTAATTTCTATAGTTCTAGAAGTCTTGATAGTACTAATTGTCTAAATACTACTTCTACATTCCAGAATGTTTATATATAATTTGTTCTCAATAGAGTTGAGAAATATAAATTGGGTCTTGTGCCAGAAAGGGTTGTGGGTTACAGGGAAACTCATCCTGCCTCTAAGATGTGCTTAATCTCATATTGTCCTTTAGGGTATCTGCTGGTTCATTGAGCTCTATGGAATATGCAGATATATGGTCCCACATGATTCCAGTCATCTCCTTCATCTGCAGAAGAATGTAATCAGAAAAAGTCTAGGCTTAACACTGGGAATAAATTGAAATTTGTGTGTGGTGGATTTCTTCATTTTTGTTATCACTATAAATCCAAATTAAATTACAAGTATCTTACTGTGATTATCAAGTGAAATCTGAGCATTTCTTATTGACAGTACATTCATTCATTTGTTGCCTAAAAGAATAAAAGACAGCCATTGCCATACTCAATATCAAACTGAGACACAAAATTTAGTGTAACGGCAAAGACAAAAGTGCAGGTCACTTTATTAAATGATGATGTATTTTATACCCTGAATCAGCAAGATATTTAAACCAAATTATAACTAGAAGCAGTTGCCTTCTTCCATTGGATACCCACAGCCTTGAAAGTAAATGTGGTTTAAATATTATTCTGAAATACAGCCACCGAGCTTCATCTATGCACTTGAAAAAAATCTAAGAATTTTTTTGCAAATAATAGTATAGAAGTGGCATTAAATTGCAATGTCAGCTAATTTTGAAATACTTTATTTACAAAGAATTATGCAATATCTGATGCAGAGAAAGAATCCTCCTGTAGCAGTATGCATAATTTCTCCATTTTAAATATGTATATTCATATTAGCTTTTATATATGTATGCGCCACATCTTTCTTCTCATTAATGAAGTTTGACAATTTGTGACAGGACAGAAAGGGAATTCATTATATTTAGTAATAGAAAACCCATTTCTCATTTTTCTAGAGCCAAGCAGCTGCAATGAAATTGCCTAAACCACTATATCACAATTCCCCACCTTTGTGGTTCTTAAGGTCACCCTCAAGGGTCTTCAATTTCCTTATGTTCACAGCTTGGCACCTGGTAATTTTCAGAATCAGGAAATATAAGGAAGCTATATATTTTTATTCTGAGAAGGATTTTTTTTTTATTTGAGAAGAAATAAATCTGTCAGGTTGAAAATATTAAAAAATCAGAAGCTTGACTGTAATAATCACAGCAATGTCAATGCCAATTTTGTTTGGAAAACTTTGGAATGAAAATTTTCTGCATGACAAAGAAAATTCCCCTCTTGGTGAAAGGAGTTGTCAACGTGTAAGGGAAATGAATTTTTTGTTTCAATAATCAATGGAGTTTAAGAGTAATTTATGGTAATAAGACTGCAAGGCACCCAGCATTACTTTTCCTTAAAAAGTTGTCAGTATTCTTTTTGCTGCCAATTTCAGTGGACTATACGAGCTGAAATGAAAGAATTTTAGTTGTTTAGACTAAATTTGGAGTAATTTTCTTTTTATATAAAACAGTCATATTCTTTGTATTCCAGTGTTAATTACTGAGAAAATGCAACAATAAGCAATAGTAGATAATTCAATTGATTTCCTAGAGGATGTCTTCAGACAGTCTCCAGGTTAATAAATTCCAGTAGCATAGACTGAGAAAAACACATTATTTGGGCTCTGCAATGTGATAAAAGATTTTTTTTTCTGACTTTATTTTTACTGAAGACAAATTTTCTTATTCTTTCAGTGTATGACTTGGAATAAAGTACAAGAAATATTTCTGTTCCAGTTAAATTTTTGCTATTGGTATAAATTGAAAACACTCTGAATATGAAGACAGTAATTAAAAACAGTAAAAAAATTGATAAATAACATGTTGAAAAGCAAACAACTTAGTGTTTCTTCACTCTATTGCCCAAAAGCTCAAAAGTTTTCAGTTTTTCTTACCTTCTCATTGAAAAACTAATCTGATATTTTGTCATGGTAAAAGTATGCAACACAAACTGATTCACAACTTCAGTTGTGAATACTACCACACTGTCATAACAGCATCAGGTTTGTGCTCTGCTGTGTCCTACCCTGTGTGCAACCTAACCAGCTCAACCCTGTTAGGACTTGCGTATCCACAAATCTTCTGTTCCCAGTGCTGGGTCAGCACCTTCAGAGCATCAAAGAAAGGTGTCTGAAGTGTGTAAATAATTGAAATAGAGGAAGCAAGCAAACAATTGAAACGAATGTTTGTTTGGCTGTGTGTTTTTTTTCTAGTTTGATAGATAACAAAGCTTTTCACAGCTGCATCAGGCAATACAGGATTATTTGCACAAAAGCCACTGTATTTTAAGTACTGTGGCTACTACATAAATTTTCTAAGAGGTTTTGGAAAACACCTGAATAATATTCCACCACGTTATATGAAGAAGACTGAAGCAGTGCACCCACATCTCCTGCTTCTCAGTAGTGTTAAGTTGGCATTGAAATACTGAGAATTGTTTTCCATGTATGTCTGTAGCTGTAGCAATAATCAGCTAACTATGAAAGTAAATAGAAGGTAAGTCCTTGCCTTGATATGACTTTTTATTACTTCTGATAAATTCCAGTAATATCTTGTTCAGACTGCACAGGACTTGCCAATATAAACTATTCTTACAAAAAATCCATTTTGAGTTCTAGTACAAATGGTTGTGTTTCAGTCCAAAATCAGGTGTGACATTAATTAGTATGATCTGAACAAACATTTTAATCCTTCTGGATGTGCCCTGTGACTTTGAGACTTGCTT
>NW_020884913.1:0-848 GCF_003945725.1 Corapipo altera
GTCGGCCCCTCCTGCTGCACTTTAGAGAAGGGCCCCCCCAAGGACCCCCCGGCCCAGAAGGTGGCTCGGATCCGGCACCAGCAGCACCCCGAGGCAGAGGCAGCCGAGGGCAAGCGCAAGCCCCTGGAACTGGGTGCCCTGGGCTACAGCGGGCACCCCCTGCCCCCCTGGGGGGTGCAGGGCCAGGGGCCCCCCCCTGGCCATGGCGGAGGAGCGGAAGGGGGGGCCCTACCTGGACCCCTTTGGCACGGGGCTGGTGCGGGCGCAGGAGGTGCCCAACGCCCCCGACGAGGTCTCGGCCATGAAGAACCTGCTCAAATACAGCAACGGGGCCCTGCTGGGGGGGCAGAAGGGCCCCCCCTTTGTGGGGCTGGCGGGCACCAAGGGCAGCTGCGCCCACCAGGACGCCAAATTCCCGTCGGGGAAGGGGCAGCTGGAGCTGGAGCGGCCGGACTGTGCCCGCGGCCGGGAGCACGAGGCGCTGGGCCCTGGCGGCACCGAGGGCGAGGTGCGGCAGCCGCCCGTGGGCATCGCCGTGGCCGTGGCGCGGCAGAAGGACACGCTGGGCCGCCACGAGCCCTACGGCAACGGCGGCACCGGGGGCACCGGGCGACAGCGGGCAGCAGCCGGAGTCAAAGGTAAGGGCTGGGGAGGGGGCCGGGGGTGGCAGGGGGCTGGCGGTGCCACGCTGATGCCACCGTGGTGTCCCCGTGGCAGCGGGCACCGCGCGCCCCGTGCACCTGATGGAGCTGGAGGCTGAGGAGGAGCGGGGCCGGCTGTGCGAGGAGCGCCTGGGGCTGCCCGGGAGGGACATCCTGCTCCAGTGAGTGAGGGGGGATTGGGGGGGG
>NW_020884913.1:948-12492 GCF_003945725.1 Corapipo altera
GTGGGGTTGGGAGAGGGGGGTCTTTTTGGGGGTATGGGGAAGGGTGATGGGGTTCCTGTGCTTTTGGGGGTACATGGCGAGACCTGGTGGTCCATGTGGGTGTTGGTTATGCAGATGTGGGAGATGGGTCCCTTTTCGGGGTGCAGAGGAGAGTGATGGGGTTTCTGTGGGTGCTGCTGAGGGTACAGGGGTGGGAGATGGGGGTCCTTGGGGGTGCAGGGGAGGGTGATGCCAGCGCTGCCCCCACACTGTGTGTATGCCCCTCTTCCCGCAGGGACAGCAAGGACCTGGTGGAGTTTGCCCGGATGCACCCGTCAGGGGGGTGTCCCGGGGAGCTGACCCCCCACCTGATGATGGCAGGGGGCTCATCGCTGCCAGCGGGGCAGCTGGGGGGAGACCCCGCTGCCCACGCCCACCCTGCGCACACGCACTGGCTGCCCCGCACCCGCAGCCCCTCCATCTGGATGGGGGGGCACTCCTACGGTCAGTGGGGGGGCTCCAGGGGCTGGGTGGGTGCTGACCCCCCACAGTGGGGTGCTGACAGACCCCTCCTCCATCCCTGCAGGCATCGGGCACCCGGCACTGCACCAGAACCTGCCCCCCGCCTTCCCCACCTCCATGCCCAGTGCCATGCAGCCCGTGTTCCCCCTCGCCCAGGACCCCCCTGCCCAGCTCGTCATCCTCCCCACAGAGCCCCCCGCCCACGGCACCCCCCACACGCTGGGTGAGGCTGGGACCCCCACTTTGTGCTGGGGAGGGGGTTCCTGGGTGCTGAATGGGGCTGGGGGAGAGGAGATGGGGTCCTTGGGGGTGCAGGGTGGGAGATGGGGATCAGTGGAGTTCCTTTTGGGGGTTCGTGGGTCGGTAGTGGGTTTTCTGTGGGTGGTGTTGTGGCTGCAGGGTGCTTTTGGTGGTACAGGGGAGCGTGTTGAGGTCCTTCCAGGTACTTTGGGGGTCTAGGGGCGGGAGATGCAGGTCCCTTCAGGTGCTGCCATTGTTGCAGGACTGGGGTTGGGCACCACTGGGGTCTGCAGGGTGACCCCGAAGTGTCTCCCCAGTTGACCACCTACCCTCTGCAGCCGACGTGATGGACCAGGCGTCGCTGTGGCCCCCCATGTACCCAGGCCGGGGTCCCAGTGCCCACCTGCAGCACACGGGGCAGCTGCCCGTGTACCCACGGTCGCAGTTCCTGCGGCAGCAGGAGCTCTACGCCCTCCAGCAGCAGCAACAGCAGCAGCAGCAGCAGCAACGGGCAGCCCAGGCCCTCGAGATCCAGCGCCAGGCACACGGCCAGGTACCAGGGGGCTGGGGGATGTTGGGGGGCTGGGGGTGGAATGGGATGTGGAGCTGGCTGGAGGATGTGAGTCGGGATGGAGGTTGGGGTGGAGGGTGGGGATGTGGGGCTGGATGTGGAGGTTGGGATGGGAGATGTGGGGCAGCGTTGGGAGGCTGGGGACAGGCAGAGGAGCAGGGACTGGGCAGGGATGTGGGACTTGGATGGGGGGTGAGGTTATAGGGTGCTGGGCTGGGTGGTGAGGCATGAGTCTGAGCCATTGATCTGGTCTGTGTGGGGCTGGACGAGGCTGTAGGATGCAGGGCTGGGCTGTAGGATGCCAGGCTGTGGGGCAGGGACCAGGCTGTGGGGCAGGGGCTAACCCATGTCGCCTCGTTGTCTCCCACAGCGGAAGCCGGAGGAGCAGCCCCTGGAGCTGGAGGAGGGGGGTCCTGAGAAGCCCCTCAAACCCTCCCACAAAGCAGTTGCCTTAAACCCCCCAACCAAGGGCCTGACCTCGGCGGCCCCCGCGCCCCCCAAGCTCTCCCCCTGCTGCCACTCGCCGGCCCTGCGGCACCAGGCCAAGTGCCCGGTGACCCTGCCCACGGCCCCCTGCACTTTACCCGCCTGCCCCGCCGCCAGCCCGGCCGTGGCCCCCCGCTCGCCGGCCACCAGCCCCCTGCCCACCCCCAGCAAGGGCAGTGAGGGCGAGGACGCCCGGGGTGAGGGGCAGCCCCCACGCCGCTACCCCAAACCCCTGGAGCCAGGTGAGTCCACGGCATCGAGGAAGAGGAGGGCGGTTGGGGGGCACTGGGGGGTCCCTGCTGATCGTCGCCTCCTCCCCACAGACCTGCCCCCCGGGTATGGCTACCCTGCCACCGCCATGGGCTACCCCACGGCGCACTCGGCCGAGCCGGCAGACCCCGACCCCGTGCACGCCGGGTCCCCCCCCGCCGAGCCCGAGCAGTCCCGGACCTTCAGCCCCACCGCCGAGGCGCTGCGGGAGCCGGGCCCTCCCCGGGACCCCCCGGCCGAGGGTCCTGGGGTGCTGCTGCACCGCCACCACCTGCTGCTCCCCCCGGGCCCCCTCTGTGGGGAGCGAGGGGCAACACCGGCCGCGGGGGGCACCGAGGAACCCTTCGGGGGGCACCGGGAGGCGGCTCAGGGAGCGCCGGAGCAGCCGGAGCAGCAGCACCCTGTGCCCGGGGTGGGGGGCTCCCCGCTGCCCCCCACTGCAGAGGAGGAGGAGGAAGAAGAGGAGGAGGAGGAAGAAGAAGAGGAGGAGGAAGAAGAGGAGGAGGAGGAGGAAGGCGACAGCGATGGCTTGGAGCTGGAGGGCAGCTGCGATGAGGAGGAGGATGGTGATGTCCCCGTCAGGCACCAGGGCTGCCCGGGCGGGCTGGAGGCTCTGATCGCCGCCGGCATTGACCTGGGGGAGCTGCCAGCACTGGACGAGCCCGAGGAGCCTCCCCCTGCACCCCCTTCGCCCGCCCCACATCCCTCAGGGATCCCCGGCATCGCCCTGCTCAGCGAACTCGCCGACCTGGAGCTGCGCCGGCGCCGCTGCGACCTGGCCAGGGAAGGTGGGTGACCTCCAGTGCCCCCATCACCTCTCAGTGCCCCCGGTGCCCGCTGGTACTCACTGGCATCCTCTCATAGTCCCTGGTGACCCCAGTCATCTCTGGTACACCCCAGAGCCTCCACGTGTCCCCAGTGCCCCCTGGTGCACCCCAGTACCCCCGGCAGCCCCTGGCACACCCCAGTGCCTCCAGTACACCCTGTTCCACGGGCGTGGCAGGCTGCATTCCATGCCATGCAGGCTGCATTCCATGCCATGCTGCCGTGCCATGCCCCACTCGAAGCCGGGGCTCTGCTCCAGCGCTGGCTCCAGGCAGGCGCCGGGATTCCCTCCCCGCTCGGCTTCCCCAGGGAATCCCAGGGGCCCCAGCAGGGATGGCCGCTCGCTGTCCTGGCGCGTCCTCATTCCTGCGGGTGTGTGGGAGTGTGGCGGGGGGATCCCATACTGAGTGTGGAACGGGAACACCGTGGGGTGAGGGGTTGGCTGTGGGGTCCCACTCCCCATAAGAGGTGTTGGTAGGATGGGGCAGAGGGGTGGCCGTGGCGTCCCACTCCCCACAGAGGGGGTGGCCAGATGGGGCACGTTGTGTCCCTCCTGACCAGAGCCGAGGGTCTGCTCCCAACGTGGAGTCTGGGATGTCTGTCCCTGCTGACCCCATCCCGTCCCCGCAGGTGAGGATGAGGAGCTGCTGGCCTTCAACCTGCAGAACCTGGCCACGGTGGCGGCCGCCTGGTCACTGGTGGAGGCGGCGGGGCGGGAGGGCAGCCCCCCCGCGCTCAGCCCCCTGCCCGCCTCGCCCCCGCCCCGCGCCCGCGTCCCCCGCCGCAAGTACACCTGGACCCCCAAAACCAAGGCCGTGAGTGTCTCCCGGCGGGGGCGGGAGGTGAGATGAGTTGTGCCCGGTCTCAGCCCTGCGGCCGAGGCTGTTGGCACTGCCAGCGGTACCAGCGGCCTCCAAACGCCCCCCGTCCCCCCAGGTGTGCCCGCTGAAGGCGGCCATGGAGCAGCTGAACACGCAGGAGGTGGAGGTGCGGATGCGCCTGGCCGAGCTCCAGCGCCGCTACAAGGAGAAGCAGCGGGAGCTGGTGAGGCTCCAGCGGCGCCACGACCACGAGTACGTCCTGTCCCGTCCCCTCCCTGAGGCTGGGGCAGCACGGGCAGTTAATCCGTGTGATGAGTTTGGGCCTGTCCTCAGCCTGACGGGGAGGGGGCTCTGCTCATGGTGCCCCCGGTTTTCCAGGCGTGACGAGAGCTCCCGGAGCCCGGCGCGGCGCGGGCCGGGGCGGCCAAGGAAGAGGAAACACTCCAGCACTCTGGGCAGGGCTGAGAGCCGCAAGGTCAAGTGAGTGACCGGTGCCACGGGACCCTCTTGACCGGGGGGTCTGACCCTCCTGGTGTGCGCAGGGGCCCCCCCATTACATCCCTATTGCACCCGCCTCCATTGCACCCCAATCCCCTGCCCTGTTTGGGAGGGTTCATCCACTCATTCCTGTGGAAGATGGGAGGGTCTGGATGGGAACAGCATTCCATGGAGCCCCGTGGCATGGAGTGACCCCCCCTTTCTACCCCCCTTTTCCTACCTGGCACATCCCATTCCCCATTCGTTCTCCATAAATCCTGTGTGCTCAGCTGAGCACTGGGAAGGTGTGTGGGAGTGTTGGGGGGTCCCAGCCCCCCCTTGTTAAATTGTTGCTTAATGGGGTCACAATTAAGATAGAAAGGAGAAAAAAATTAGTTTCCAGGTTCTGTGTCACAAACTATCGGTAGGGATGGGGAGCAGAGCAGGGAGATGGCAACTGGGTGGTGCAGGAGCCAGCCAGGGTGGGGTACAGGATCCATTTGGGATGAGGTACAGGATTCCTCTGGGGGATGCAGGATGAAGCTGAGGGGTGCAGGATTCCTCCAGGGGTGCAAGACTCCTCTGGGGTGTCTGCAGACACTGTGCCCACACTGTGCTCCCCCAGGGCAGTGAAGACCAGCCTGTCCCTGCTGTGTGCTGAGCTGAGGGGGGACCCCGAGCCCCAGAAGAAGAGGAGCAAACTGTCAGGTGGAACCTTCAGCAGCCTCCAGGGCTCCCCGGTGAGTCCCATGGGATCTGGGGGGTTCTGCTCCCCCCCGAAATGCCCCCTGAGCCCCCCCAGAGCGGGGTCCCCTGCCCTGTGTGGTGGCTGACGGGGTGTTGCAGCTGAAGCAGAAGGTGAAGGGCAAGGGGCTGCCCCCCGGCCTCAGCCCCTTCCGCCGGAGGGACCCCAACCCCAGCGCCCGCATCCAGAAGAAGCTGAACCGACCCAAGGGCTCCAAGGGCTCCAAGTACCAGGGGCAGGACCCCGGCCCCCGGCAGCCACCCCATTTCAGAGGCAAGGCGGGCACAGGGATGGGGTTTTGGGGTTGGGATGGGGGTGTGGGGTCTGGGATGGGGGTGTGGCGTCTGGGATGGGAACAACAGGGCAAGATTAGGATGGGGGGCATGGTCAGGATGGGGATCCAGTTGGGGTGGCGGTGTGAGGTTGGGGTTGGGGTCTGGCATGGGAACAGGGGTTCAGAGTCTGGGCTGGGTGTGCTGGGTGCAGCATGAGGATGGGGATCCAGGGGCCAACCACGGGACTGGGGTGCAGGATTCAGCACGGGGGTGGGGGTTCAGAGTCCAGCATGGGGCTGCAGAAGGTTCAGGACAGGAGTGGGGATCACACGTGACTGCAGCTCACCCCATCCTGTGCTGAGGGTGCAGGGGCCACCCCTGGGTGCACAGGGGTCCCTCACTGCTGTCCTCTGCCCTTGCAGATGAGCCCGAGGGGGACACGGACAGTGAGGATGAGGAGCCGGGGCTGTCCCTGCCCACGGGGCCGGTGGCTGTGCTGGGGCCCTCCCCATCCTCCGTGGTGAAGATGGAGGCCAACGAGAAGGCCAAGAAGAAGAAGGAAAGGCAGGGGCTGCTAGGTAATGAGATGACCCTGGGAATGCCATGGGGCACAGGGGCAAGGACCCTGCAGTACATGTGCCAGGTCTGGGTGGGCAACTGGGGGGTATCTCAAACCCCGTCACTTTTGTGGGGTACCCTGAGCCCTGTCCCCCCTGTGCAGTGCCTGGTCCCCAGACCCCCGTGGAGTGCCCCAGTCCCCCTGTGTCCTTGGGGTGTCCTGATCACTGTGCCTCCATGGGATGCCCTGATCCTCACGGGGTGCCCCGGTCCCTGTGGGGTGCCCTGACCCCTGTCCCCCCCAGGTCCCTGCCGCCTGGGCAGCCCCGAGGGGGAGGTGAAGATCAAGCGGCGGCCGGTGAAGCCGGGGGGTGCCGGGAAGCTGGAGAAGGTGCCGGGGCGGCGGAAGGCCGGGGGCTGCCCTGAGGGCAGCAAGAAGAAGCTGAAGGCCAAGAGCAAGGAGAGCCTGCGGCCCCCAGCCCCCGGCGGCCCCAGCCCCACGGGACCCCCTGGCAGCCTCTTCGGGGGCACGGACCCCCGGCTCCTGGGGCCACGGGACGAGGGGGTTCGGCTGGGAGAGAGGGGCAAGAAGGGCACCCGCAAGAGCAAGGGGCTGCAGGCAGCCCTCAGGGTGAGTGGGGGGCTGGGTGTGGGATTTGGATGGGCTGGGGGGCACCAGTGGGACCGGGGTGTGCAGGGGCTGAGGGTACTTGGGGTCATTGGGGTTTGCAGTGAGACGGTGTGGGTGCTTGGGGTACTGGGGTAGTTGGGGGGTGCTGCAAGGACCACAGAGTGCAGAGGGTGGGATGTGGGGTTTGGATGGGCTGGAGGTGCTGGGGTGGTTGGGGTGGGCACCGCTGGGACCATGGGGTGCAGAGCTAGGAGCAGGGGCTGGGGGTTCTGTGATGGTTGGGGGTGCTGGGAGCACTGGTGGGACCATGGAGTGCCAAGGGGTGGGTGCAGGTTTTACACAGGCTGTGGGTGCTAGTGGAGCTGGGAGGCACCACTGCAGGGACTGGGGTGGTGGGAGGCACACCGGGGGGGCTGGGGTCACACTGGGGGGCCATCAGCCAGTCCTGACCCCCTGTCTTGCAGCGCAAGAACGGGGCGCTCTCGTTGGCCCTCTCCCCCCGGAGCGCCAAGACCATCCTGAGCAAGGGCAAGAAGCTGGCCAAGGTCAAGAGCAAAGTGACCACCAAGCAGGTGAGATCCGGGGGACCTCCCCCAACCCTGACACGGCCCCCCCGTACCCCCTACTCACCCCTGCCCCCTCCTGCAGTGCAAGGGCCGGGCAGTCAGCAAACTGCTGGAGAGCTTCACCGTGGAGGACGACTTCGACTTTGACGACAACAGCAGCTTCTCAGAGGAGGAGGAGGAGCTGGGGGGCTGCCTGGCAGGGGGGACACGTGGGCAGGTCCCCCACGCCTGCGCCATCCAGAAGGAGGATCTGCGGGATGGGCTGCACATCCTGATTCCCAAGGAGGACAGTCTGCTCTACGCCGGCAGCGTCCGCACCATCCAGCCCCCGGACATGTGAGTGGGGGCTTCAGGGGGTCCCAGCCCTGGGGGGTGTCCCAGCCTTGCAGGGGGGTGCAAGGTGGGTGCTGAGCCCCCTCTGTGCCCCCTCCCCAGCTACAGCATCATCATCGAGGGCGAGCGGGGGAACCGGCAGCGCATCTACTCACAGGAGCAGCTGCTGCAGGAGGCGGTGAGTGGAGGCTTCGTGGGGGGTCAGGGTGGGGGGTCAAGGTGGGGGTCCCCACCGTGGGCAGAGCCCAGCACAGTGCTCCCTGCAGGTCCTGGACGTGCGGCCGCAGTCCCGCCGCAGCCTCCCCCCCGGCACCCGCGTCTGCGCCTACTGGAGCCAGAAATCCCGGTGCCTGTACCCAGGGAACGTGGTGCGAGGTGAGGCTGGGCAGGGAGCAGTCTGTGGGGTGGGGGGTGTCGGGGACCCCCTGCCCATCCCAACATCCCTCCCGTGCCGCAGGCTCCTCCAGCGACGAGGAGGAGGAGGACACCGAGGCCGTGCTGGTGGAGTTCGACGACGGCGACACCGGACACATCGCGGTGTCCAACATCCGCCTGCTGCCCCCCGACTTCAAGATCCAGTGTGAGGGGCCGGGGTGGGATCACGGAATTAGGGGGGATGGGTGTGGGGCACAGGGCAGCCCTGACTCTCCTGCTCCCCACAGGCACTGAGCCCTCCCCAGCACTGCTGGTGTCCAGCTCCTGCCGGCGGGCGAAGCGGGCGTGTGGCGACGTGGGCACCCCTGGAGCACTGCCCCCCACGCTGTGCCCGGATCACGGCCCTCAGGCCTCCCGGAATTCCGGCAGGAAGGCATCAGGAAAGGAGAAAAGCGGTATGGGGGGACGAGGAGCACCCATGGACTACCTGCCTGGGTGGGATGCAAGGAGAGGTGTTGGGATGGGGAGAAGGGGGCTGGGATACAGGGAAAGGTGCTGGTATACAGCAAAGGATGTGAGGGTGTGGGGAAGGGTTTTGGCATGGGGAAAAGGCACTGGGATGCAGAGAAAAGTGCTGGGATGCAGGAAAGGGAAGGAGTACTGGGATGGGTGGACGGGTACTGGGGTGAGGAAAGGGGTGCTGGGATGTGGGGAAGGCTGTTGGGATGCTCCCTCTGTCCCTCCATCCTCTGGCTCCCCTGACCCCTCTTCTCCCGCAGGCAAAGCCGTGGAGGGGCTGTCGGGGGGCCGGGGGCCGGCACTGAGCGACGCCACGGCCGGGCGGCGCGGGGGGTCCCTGCTCAGCTGGGCAGCCATGGCACAGACCAAGCGGAAGGCGGTGAGCAAGGGCTCGGCCGTGCTCCAGAACCTCTTCCAGGTCAACGGCAGCGCCAAGAAGCTGCGGGCCAAGGAGACCCTCTTCCCGCTGCACCACCACCACCACCACCTCGCCGCCCCCGTCTTCGGCAACGCCTTCAGCGCCGACTCCTTCAGCCGCATCGCCAGCTCCTACGGCTCCTTCGGCGCCGGCGCCGGGCTGGTGCTGCCCGCGGCACAGAAACTCCTGCGCTCCAAGAAGGCCGAGCGGCTGGAGGCGGAGGTGGGCAGGAGCGGGCGCAGGAAGGCGGCAGGCGGCGAGTTCCTGGTCAAGCTGGACCACGAAGGGGTGACGTCCCCCAAGAACAAGACGTGCAAGGCGCTGCTCTTGGCCGAGAAGGACTTCGGGGCCAGGCTGGAGCGGCCGCTGGGCAGCCACAGCTACGGACACGCCGGGCTGGGTGGCCGGGAGCGGAGGGGCCGCGCGGCCGCGCATCCACTGCCCGTGGGGCTGGCGCTGCGCAAGTACTCGGGGCACGGGGACTTCTCCCTGAACTGCGACAGCGACTGCCACAGCTCCTACTCGGACATGGACGAGGACGAGGACGCGGCGGGGCTGGGCGCCGACGTCCCCTCGCGCTTCATGACGCGCCTCTCGGTGTCCTCCTCTTCCTCGGGCTCCTCCACCTCCTCCAGCTCCGGCTCCATCTCCACGTCCAGCCTCTGCTCCTCGGACAATGAGGATTCCTCCTACAGCTCGGAGGACGAGGACTCGGCGCTGCTGCTCCAGACCTGCCTGTCGCACCCGGTGCCGGCGCTGCTGGCGCAGCCGGACGCACTGCGGCCCAAGGGCTCTGCGCCACAGCGCTGCTTCCTGTCCAAGGCGGCCGCCGCCGGCCCCAAGGCCAAGCTCAAGCGCAAGGAGGCCCTCAGCTTCGCCAAAGCCAAAGAGTTCTCCCGGCGGCAGCGCCTGCCCTCGGTGGAAAACCGGCCAAAGATCTCCGCCTTCCTGCCCGCGCGCCAGCTCTGGAGGTGGTCGGGGAACCCCACGCAGGTAAGGCGGGCACCCACCCTGCCCCCCTTCATGGGCACCCAGAGCTCGGCACAGCCAGGAGCACTCACTGCTGGGCGCGGTTTGGCAGGGGAGGAGCAGGCACAGCAGAGGGGTGGGGGTGCCTGGCAGGGCACAGGGGTGCACAGAGTGAGGTGCCTGGGGTGTGGGGGTGTGGGCGAAGGGGGCACAGGGGTGCCTGGTCGGGTGTCAGGTGCTCAGGGTGCTGGGCACACCGGCTGTGACACGTGGATGCCCATGCTGGCACTCAGGTGCCCAGCAAAAGGAGCTTGTGACATCTGGGGACAGCAGTTGCAGCACGTGGTTGCCCAGCACATGGTGCTGGTGACACCGGCTGTGTCCCCTGGGCACTGGTGACATTGCCTGTTCTTTCCCTGGGCACTGGTGACACCAGTTGTGTCCCTCAGGCACAGGGCACTGCCCGGGTGCCGTGGGCATACCTGCCCTCGGTGCTGCTCTCCCCCCGCCCCGTGGTGGCGGGTTTGGGGGTCCCTGTGCCCCCCCCTGAGCCCGTGTCCCCCCCAGCGGCGCGGCATGAAGGGCAAGGCGCGGAAGCTGTTCTACAAGGCCATCGTGCGGGGCAAGGAGACGCTGCGCGTGGGCGACTGCGCCGTGTTCCTGTCGGCCGGGAGGCCCAACCTGCCCTACATCGGCCGCATCGAGAGCATGTGGGAGTCCTGGGCCAGCAACATGGTGGTCAAGGTCAAGTGGTTCTACCACCCCGAGGAGACCAAGCTGGGCAAGCGCCAGAGCGACGGCAAGGTGAGGGTGGGGCGGGGGCAGCTCTGCCGGGCGGTGGTGTCAGGTGGCCACACGTCGTGCCAAGTGGTCATGTGCCGTGTCGCGTGGCCACGCGCCGTGTAAGGTGGCCGTGAGCCGTGCCGGGCAGCCCCACACTGTGCCAGGTAGGCACACGTCGTGTCAGGCAACCCTGTGCCAGGCCAGGTAGCCACGTACCATGTCAAATAACCACGTACCGTGTCATGTGGCCACACATCATGTAAGGTAGCCCTGAGCCGTGTCAGGTAGCCCCACAGTGTACCAGGTAGCCACGTGACATGTGATGTAGCCACACACCAGGCCAGGTAGACACAGACCACCTCAGGTAGCCGTGTACCATGTCAGGTAGCCACATGTCATGCCGGGTACCACGTGCCATGTCGGGTAGCCACGTCCCACATCAGGTAGCCATGTACCGTGTCATGCGGCCACGCACCATTCCAGCTGTGTCCCACGCCAGGTAGCCACGTCTCGTACCAGTTAGCCACGTCCCATGCCAGATAGCCATGTCCCACCTCAGGTGGCCATGTCCCACCTCAGGTGGCCACGCCACGTGCTGTGGCCGTGACGGTGCCTTGTCCCCGCAGAACGCGCTGTACCAGTCGTGCCACGAGGACGAGAACGACGTGCAGACCATCTCGCACAAGTGCCAGGTGGTGGGGCGGGAGCACTACGAGCAGCTCACGCGGGGCCGGAGGTACCAGGACCGCCAGGACCTCTATTACCTGGCGGGCACCTACGACCCCACCACGGGCCGCCTGGTGACCGCCGACGGGGTGCCCATCCTCTGCTGACCCCCCCTGGGGGTGCCCATCCTCTGCTGACCCCCCGGGGCTGCCCACCCTCTGCTGACCCCCCCAGGGATGGGGACGGGGACCCCCCCTCTGCGGGTCCTGCCCGGCTCTTATGCAAAGCCCGTGGTGACATTGGGGGGGGGGTTGGGGGGGCCCAAGGGGGAGGGGGGGGGGGGGGGGGGCTCCCCTACAAGCCATAACTTTCCCTAGTACCTCTGACTGTTTGCCAGCAGGTGAAGCAGAAATCAGGTGTGTTGTTCTATTTATTTTGCCTGTAAATATTGTATTTCTTCCGGGAAGTTTTATGGAAAACCGAGAAAGGACAAAAAAAAAAAAAAAAAAAAAAAA
>NW_020884913.1:17492-18697 GCF_003945725.1 Corapipo altera
TATTTGGAGCAGGGAAGAGGTGGGGATGGACAGACGGACACGAGGCTGGCAGGACGGACGGGCAGGTGGGCAAGCGGCAGGACGGACAGCCGGCTGCTGGGAGGGAGGGACAGACAGACGGACAGACAGGTGGCAGGGAGGAGGCCGGACAGATTGGTGCAGGGACAGGAGGGTGGCTGGACAGACGGACGGACACAGGGAGGGACAGATGGACAGGCAGACGGGCACAGGGAGACAGGAAGGGATGGACAGCTGGATGGACAGACAGGGGCAGGGAGGGACAGGCAGCGGGTGAGGAACTGGCAGGGTGGACAGACAGATGGACACGGGTGGATGGACAGATGGACATGGGAAGGAATGGACAGCTGGACGGACAGATGGATGCAAGGAGGCTGGAGGGATGGACAGACGGATGCAGAGGGTTGAAGGGCGGGAGCAGAGCTGGCAGGGTGGACAGACAGGGATGGACAGACAGAGGGACAGATGCAGAACATGGATGGACAGATGGACAGGTGGGCAGTTGCAGGTGCTGGGCAGTGGGGGAGCACAGGTGCTGTGGGGGCCCACGAGGGGGGGCAGGACACCCCCCACCCACCCAGAGGGACCTGCACCCCCAAATTGAGGCAGGGGCCTCACGGCACCCGGACCAGCAGCCCCAGAGCTGTGTCATGTCCCCCTCAGCCACCCACCGGGTCCAGTCCTGGGGACACCAACCCCAGGGGCTGAGGGGATCCCTGGAGTGAATCCCACCCACCCCAACATCCCAACCCCTGGACATGGGGCACCTCAGGCCCGAAGTGATGGAGCAGGGTGGCAAGGGTGGGCTGGAGACCCCAAGGCAGGCCCTCAGCTGGTGGGCAGCACCCCTGAACTTCCACAGACAGGGGCAAGAGTAGCCAGGCCCCTGTGTAAGAAAATCCAGCTTCTTGGTCCCTAAACACCTATTTTTAGCCCCCAAAACCCCACTCCAGTTTCCTGGGGAAGCTCCCACCCAATTCCACCCTTCCCCACCTCACCACACACAATCCCAGCAGGAGTTACTGCAGCTTTTTTTCCATTTTATTTTCCTTACACAATGAAGTGTTTGTTGGGCATTACAATTTCTCAACTTTTTTTCGGATGATTCTTAAACAAATTTTGGTTTGTTTTTTTTTTTTTCTACTGTCACGTGAGAACAATTAAGGCAACGTACAAAAAAAAAAAAA
>NW_020884913.1:18797-63585 GCF_003945725.1 Corapipo altera
AAAAAAAAAAAAAAGAAAAAAATCTGACATAAATTAAAATGCAGAAATTTACAGGTGTAAATGCAGAGTTTCAGCAACTCGGAGCTGAGGACTCGAGCCCTGCAGTGGGACCAGGGGGAGGAGAGGGATGAAGAGGGGGATGAGGAGGGTGTAAGGCTCGGATGCGATATGTTTGTTTTTTTTTTTTCCCAACCTTGCTAGAAACGGTGAAAAGAAAAAAAAAAAAAAAAATTCTCGATGGACTCCTACCAGCCTCTACAGGAAACCTGGAATATTCCACACGGGATGTACGGCAAACTCTGGCTCCAAATACCCTGTACAGAGCGGTCCCGGGGCCACTGTCAGTGTGGGGGGGCCCTGGGATGGGGAAATCCCGGGATTGGGGAGCCCCGGGGAGCCCGATCCGTACAGGGTATGAGCTGGGGGAGCGGCTGACTCGGTTACAACAAGGTCAAATCAAGTGACAGCGCGCCCATCCACGTGTCTAACATCGGGTACAGACTTCCCAAGGGCAGGATTTCTTTTGGAAGAAGGCTTATTCCAGTTGCAGGAGGCTGGCATGAGGTGTATGGATGCCTGGGCACAGCTCCCGGGCGTGGCAGCGGGGCCCGCAGTCCGTTTAGAAGCATTTACGGTGCACGATGGAGGGGCCGGACTCGTCGTACTCCTGCTTGCTGATCCACATCTGCTGGAAGGTGGAGAGGGACGCCAGGATGGAGCCGCCGATCCACACGGAATATTTGCGCTCCGGCGGGGCGATGATCTGCAGGAGAGGAGGGAACAGTGGTCAGGGCACAGCCAGAGCCTTCCCTTCACCCCTCACCCCCCACCCCTGGAGCCTGTCCCACCTT
This sequence comes from Corapipo altera, assembly GCF_003945725.1. Classification (NCBI taxonomy): domain Eukaryota; kingdom Metazoa; phylum Chordata; class Aves; order Passeriformes; family Pipridae; genus Corapipo; species Corapipo altera. Next base: position 19,649 of record NW_020884913.1, read on the forward strand.
GATCTTCATGGTGCTGGGGGCCAGCGCCGTGATCTCCTTCTGCATCCTGTCGGCGATCCCGGGGTACATGGTGGTGCCTCCAGACAGCACCGTGTTGGCGTACAGGTCCTTCCTGATGTCCACGTCACACTTCATGATGGAGTTGAAAGTGGTCTCGTGGATGCCACAGGATTCCATGCCTGGGCGGGGAGGAGCGAGGGGCAGGTTCGTTAGTGCCACCCAGGACGCCCAAGTGCCCACCCACCACCTTGTCAGTGCCACCCAGCCCCCTTTCTGCCACAAAGCAGCCTGTTAGTACTAACCCGGGACCCCTCAGTGCCCACCCACCACCTTGTTATAGTGTCACACAGGTCCCTGTTTGTACCACCCAGGACCTCGTGGTGACGCAACCCGGACCCCCCTCCCCTCCACCCATCAACCCCACCCCACCTGGAGCTGACCCTGCCCCACACATACCCAGGAAAGAAGGCTGGAAAAGGGCCTCTGGACACCGGAACCTCTCGTTGCCGATGGTGATGACCTGCCCGTCGGGCAGCTCGTAGCTCTTCTCCAGGGAGGAGGAGGAGGCGGCCGTGGCCATCTCCTGCTCGAAGTCCAGGGCCACGTAGCAGAGCTTCTCCTTGATGTCCCGCACGATCTCCCGCTCGGCCGTGGTGGTGAAGCTGTAGCCCCTCTCTGTCAGGATCTTCATGAGGTAGTCGGTGAGGTCGCGGCCGGCCAGGTCCAGGCGCAGGATGGCGTGGGGCAGAGCGTAGCCCTCGTAGATGGGCACGGTGTGGGTCACACCGTCCCCAGAGTCCATTACAATGCCTGTGGTGCGGCCGGAGGCGTAGAGGGACAGCACGGCCTGGATGGCCACGTACATGGCCGGGGTGTTGAAGGTCTCAAACATGATCTGGAAGGAGAATTAAGAGTCAATTAGCAGCGGGTCCCCAGCTGGGCGCGTGCACTCAAGTGTTAGAACACACATGCTTGGCATGCAGAGCAACCCGGTGTGTGAAGGGAAAGCCAAAAAGGATGCAGGCAGAAACACAAATGAAAGAACCTGAGGCGTCAGGGGAGAAATGCCAGGAGAACAGAACCCTGAAAATGTCGGGAGAAACAAAACAAAAAAAAAAAAGAACAAAATATTCAGGGTTCAGATGTAAGGGAGGGGGGTCGAGAGGGGGGGGGGGGGGGGGGGGGGGGGGGGGGGGGGGACACGGTACCTGCGTCATCTTCTCTCTGTTGGCCTTGGGGTTCAGGGGAGCCTCTGTGAGCAGCACCGGGTGCTCCTCGGGGGCCACACGCAGCTCGTTGTAGAAGGTGTGGTGCCAGATCTTCTCCATATCGTCCCAGTTGGTGACGATGCCGTGCTCGATGGGGTACTTGAGGGTCAGGATGCCCCTCTTGCTCTGCGCCTCATCCCCGACGTAGCTGTCCTTCTGCCCCATGCCCACCATGACGCCCTGCGGAGCCGAGCGGGTGAGTCAGAGCCGCCCCCGCCCCGGGCCCGGCCCGGCCCGCGCCCCGCGCCCCCCGCCCGCCTCACCTGGTGCCGGGGGCGGCCGACGATCGAGGGGAACACGGCGCGGGGAGCGTCGTCCCCGGCGAACCCGGCCTTGCACATGCCGGAGCCGTTGTCGATGACGAGGGCGGCGATTTCCTCTTCCATGGCGGAGGCTGCGCCGGGAGGGAAGGGGAAGGGAAGGGGAAGGGCCGGGTCAGCGGCTGCCGCGGCCCCGGGAGGAGCCGCTCGCTGGCTGCGGGCCATGCCCGGCCCCCCCCGCCCCGATGGTCCCTCCCGTTTGAATCGCCCGTTTGAATCTCCCGCGCGCTGACGTCACCCGCCACCTCCACCAATCGCGGCGCGCCCCCCCCTCACACCCCCACCTGCCCGGACCCACGGGCGAGACCATCCCAGCGCGACACGGGGGGGGGGCGGGGGGCACCCCACAGGGCCGCGGCCCGCCGGGGGGCCGGGGGGGCCCGGCGCCCCGAAAACCCCCCCCCCCTGCACCTCCCGAGGAACGCGGGGGAAGGGGCGGCGCGGGCGCGGTGCGGGGCCGTGTGGTACCTGCTGCGCGGGGGTCGCTGCTGTGGGCGATGCGGTGACGGTGCCGCCTGGTCCGGTGCCGCCGGCTGAGTGAGACCGCCCGGCTGCCAGCCCCGACTCTTTATACCCGGAGGGCGACGGCCCCGCCCTCCCGGCCGAGAACATCGCCATATATGGAGATCTTTCAGAAACACGCGCTTCCATTGGTCGGCGCGGCCCAGGCCACGTGGGGCGGCTGCCGGGCTGGCCCCGCCCCCTCGGCACCCCGGAACCTGCATGGGGCAGGGGGGGGGGGCGGGGGGGGGGGGGCGACCCCCGGCCCCGGCGGGACCCCCCGATCCAGGCGGGACCCCCCGGCTCGGGCACCCCCGGGCAGCGCCGGGCACCCCCCCCGGCAGCGCCTCCGGGGCGGCCGGGCCCCCGCGGGCCTGGCCGAGCCGGGCCTGGCCCCGCACCCCGAAGGTGGGACCGCGCCCCCCGCCCCGGGCAGCACGTGCACCCCACCCGGGCACCGGGACCCCCCCGCCCAGGCACCGGACACACCGCCCCTTCCCACGGCACCTGCACCCCCCGCCTGGGCACTGGGACCCCCCGCCCACCTGCACCCCCACCCACAGGTCCTTCACACCCCACCCGCGGCACCTGGGACCCCCCCAGCACCAGCACCAGCACCCTGCCCACAGCACCGGGCTGGGCATCCCTGGTGCCCCCCAACTCGCCCCCCGCTGCACCCCAGACCCTGCCCTGCACACCCCTGTGCCCACCACACCCCCACAGGGGACACCTCACATCTGGGGGTGCCCACCAGGGCTACAGGCACCCCCTGGCTCCCAAACGCCTCCCCCAGCACCCACAGGCCCGGCTGTGCTGCCCCTGCACCCCACAGACACCCCACACCCCCCGGTCAGTGCTGCCACCCCAGTGACCCCAGTGACACCCCAGTCTGAGCTCCCCCAGCCCCAAATCTGGCCCCTCCCCAGCCCACTCGGCCTGGGGGGCTCCTCACACCAAGCCCCCCCGTTCTCCGGGGGTGCCGCAGGCCCTGAGCCCCCAAACCACGGTGGGTCACAGCCATGGCTCCCCCTGTGCAGTGTCAGGTGTGGGGGGGGTCCCTGTGCAGGCCGGGTGGGCACACAGCAGGCCAGGTGGCCACGCCTCATGCCAGGTAGCCATGCACTGTGTCAGGTAGCCATGCACTGTGTCAGCTGCCCATGTACCATCTCAGCTAGCCAGGTGCTATGCCAGGTAGCCACACACTGTGTCAGAGGCCCACGCGTCCTGTCAGGTAGCCATGTAACACATCAAGTAGCCACATGTCATGTCAGGTAGCCACACACCGTGTCAGGTAGCCATGCACCATATCAGGCAGCCACACACCATGCCAGGTAGCCACAGGCTGTGCCACAGGCCAATGCACCAGCCACCCATGCCAGCTCCTGGCCCCTCGGTGCCACTCAGGCCCGTGGCAGCAGTGGCCACTGGCCTCACCATCCCTGTGTCCCACAGAATTCCCACTGCCGGCCCAGCCCCTCCCATGGGTGGCACGGGAGGTGTCGGGGCACAGCAACAGCAGCGAGTTCGGGGTGGCCCTGGGTGGGCGATGGGGGTCCCGGGGGGTCCCGGCACAGCCCGAGGGGTATCGTGTCCCCCCGTGCCGCCGGGCCGTGGTGGAATCGGGGGGGGGCACCGAGGGGTGTGGCCAGGGGGGCTGCGCAGGTGACACCGCACCCCGCGGGTCCCGGGGGACACCCCGGGGGGACCCCCCGCCCGGACCCGGCACCGGCGCAGCCCGAGGGGGCCGCCCCTCCCCGTGACTCAGGGAGGGCAGGGCCGGGCAGGGAGGGGCAGGGCCGGGAGGAGGAGGAGGAGGAGGAAGGCACCACCCCCGCCCCGCCCCACTGCCCGCTGTCCGTTCGTCCGTCCGTCCGCGCTGCCAGTGTGCACGTGGGGAGTGATGATGGGGGGGTCCCACCACCCAGCACTCCAATACCACTCCAGAACCCCCGAACCCCTGCCCTGACACCCCCGGGCTGGTGGGGCACGGCTGAGCCCCCCCATCCCTCTGCCAGCCCCCCATCGGGGGGCAGGTCAGCACCCCCAAATCCCTCCTGGGAAGGCTGTTGGATGGAAACCAGGAAGGGGTCCCACCACCACTACTCCAGTACTCCTCCTGACCCCACTGTGACCCCCACCCCAAAGCCCTGCCCTGATCCCCCCAGCTGAGCCCCCTCCACCTCCCCTCTGGGGCTGGGGGCTGGGGACCCCCCGGGCAGCCCAGCAGCCCCATATCCCTCCTGGTAAGGGTGTTAGATGGAAACCAGGGGGGGCACCCACCCTGGGGGCATCACCCACCCCAGCCCCCTGCAATGCCCTGGCCTGTCACGAGCATGTTGGGTCTCAGCACCCCCCAGTGGGGAGGGGTCCAGCTGTCCCCAGGCCGAGGGGATGCAGGGACACGCTGTGGCTGTGGGGCAGCGCCCAGGGGGCCCCCCCTGAAGGGAACCTGACTCCGCCGGGGGGCCGGGGGGGCCGTGGTGTATAAATGCTGCTCCCGGCTGCTCGGGCAGGCAGGTGCCAGCGGGCACCCACCGAGAGCCACGTTACCACCCCCAGCTGCCCACGGCCCCCCTGGAGCCCCCCGGGACCCTGACCCACTTATCCCCCACCGCCAGGGCCTGAAAGCTGAGCCGGCTCTGTTTCGGGGGTCAGTTACAGCGGCTCGGGTGTCACAGCTCAGGGGGCCACGGCACCCCCCGGCTCGGGCAGAGCCAGCCCGGCATGAAAAAGTCATGAGCAACCAAAGCTGGGGTTGTTTGTGGGAACAATAACCGGGCACGAGGCTGACACCGGAGCTGCTGGGCCGGGGAGATGGTGGCAGGAACCAGAGCGGCATCACCAGGACGTGGCCAGAGCCCGGCACGGGGGGTCCGAGCACTTTGGGGGGCCCAGGCGGTGGCACAGCCCGTCCCCGACAGGCCCAGGTGGAGTGTGGCCGAGGCCGGAGGTCTCTGTGGCTGCACCTGCCCCGTTTGGAGGGTCCCAGTTGGGCTGCGGTTCAGTGCCTGCAGGGTGGGAGTGGGGCCTGTCCCCTGCACCCCTGTCCCCCCCAGTCCCTGCACCTCCTGCCCCCATCATGGGGCCGGACCCTCATTGCTGTCATGAGTTCCAGGCGGCCTCAGCCCCGAAGGACCCCACGCCCCGGGATGGCTCCAGGGGGGGCTGGGGATGTCCGTGACCCCGATCCACAGCTGCAGAAGGGATTTGGGGCCACAGGACAGATGGAGGCCAAGGGCCCCAAAGCAGGATAAAAGGTTTACACTAATCAAAATGCCTGGCTAATTGGAAAAGGCGCTTAGGGGCTGGCCGGGAGGCGGCGCGGCTGGAGGTGACCCGCTGCTGAATCAGAGGGACCGGTAACCTTAACCCGCCGGCATCGGAACGGATACGCCGGCCCGGATCGGGTTCCCACCCAAGTTTTCCACCCGCGGCTCCGCCACAGCCGGACGGGGCCGCGGCGAGGGACGGTGGCGTGGCTGGGGGCTGCCGCGGTGCCCCCTCGCCTGGGCGTCCCCGGTGCCCACCGTGACCCGGCCGGTCTCTAACCCCACCTGAGGGTACCCAGGAGGGTCGCAGCCCCCCAGGCCCCGTCCCGCTCCGTGGGTCCGGGGCAGCGCAGCCGCCCCCGCCGCGGGCGCTCGGTCCGGCCCCGCCGCGACGCCCGGGCTCGGCAGCGCCGGGGAGCCCCCGCCGGCCCCCCGGGGGGCGCCCCGCCTCGGGGAAGATGCCAACGAATGGGATCCACCAGGTGCTGAAGATCCAGTTCGGGCTGATCAACTGCGAGAGCCGGTACCTGACGGCAGAGAGCTTCGGCTACAAGGTGAACGCCTCGGCGCTCAGCCTCAAGCGCAAGCAGATCTGGACGCTGGAGCAGGATGAAGCCGACAGCTCCATCGTCTTCCTCAAGAGCCACCTGGGCCGGTACCTGGGCGCCGACAAGGACGGGAAGGTGCGCTGCGAGGCAGAGCAGCCGGGCCGGGACGAAGGCTTCAGCATCATCACGCAGTCGGACGGGCGCTGGGCGCTGCAGTCGGCCCCGCACCGGCGCTTCTTCGGGGGGCGCGAGGACCGGCTGTCCTGCTTCGCCCCCAGCGTGACGGAGGGCGAGCTGTGGACCGTGCACCTGGCCATGCACCCCCAGGCCAACCTGCTGAGCGTGAGCCGCCGCCGCTACGCCCACCTGAGCGCCCACGAGGACGAGATCGCCACCGACAGCAACCTGCCCTGGGGGGTGGACGCGCTCATCACCCTCTGCTTCCAGGACAAGAAGTACAGCCTGCGCACGGCCGACGAGCGGTACCTGCGCTGCGATGGCACCCTGGTGCCCGAGCCCGGCGCCGGCACCGGCTACACCCTCGAGTTCAAGGCCGGCAAGTTGGCGTTCAAGGACTGCGATGGGAAGTACCTGGCGCCCACCGGACCCACCGGCACCCTCAAATCCGGCCGCAGCTCCAAGCCGGGCAAGGATGAACTCTTTGACCTGGAGGAGAGTCACCCCCAGGTGGTGTTCACGGCGGCCAATGGCAGATACGTCTCCATCCGGCAGGGTAAGGGCTGCCCACCCCCTGCATCCCCCTGCCCCCTGCTGCCCCTGCCTGCACCCCCCCGCCTGCACCCTGCACCCAGCACCCAACTCCCTCCCTGCACTCTGCTGCCCACACAGGGGTCCCCACTGCCCACCTACTTCACCCCACTGCCCCTCTCCCTGCTCCCTGCCCATCCCTGGGACCCCCATGCTCCCACAGCTCTGTGGGGGCACCCCTGGGATCCCCACCCCAGGGGGGACACCCCACAGTAACAACCCCACAGCGCTGCCCCTGCCTGGGGGGCACCCTGCAGCCAGATCCCTGGGGACATGGGATACCCCAGCTAGAGGGGGGCACAGGGGTCCTGTGCCTGCTTGGGGCAGGGGTCTGAGGTCAGTGGGGCTGGAGTGGGAGCAGCCATGGAGGTGGGAAGGGCTCAGGAGGGCGTGGGGGTGTGTGGGTGTGTGTGTACACACGTGTGTGTGTGTGTGCAGGAGCTCAGGGAGGTGTGGAGGTGTGTGGGTGTGTGTGTACACACGTGTGTGTGCACATGCAGAGCTGTGGGTGTGCACAGGTGGGTGTGCACAGATGTGTGCACGCATGTGTTTGTACATGTGTGTGCATGTGAAGGGCTCCGTGGGTGTGCACAGAGGGGTGTGAGTGTGTACACACGTGTGTGCAGGTCCCCATGTGTGCACAGGGCTCTGTGTGTGTCCCCATGTGTGCACAGGGCTCTGTGTGTGCACACACACATGTGTGCGTGTGCAGGTCTCCATGTGTGTGTGCACACGCGTGTGCAGGGCTGTGGGCACGCACAGGTGTGCTCAGGTGTGTCCATGTGCACACACACACAGGTGTGCAGGGCTCTGTGCAGCACCTCTGGGTCCACAATGTGTGTGTGCACCCCATACATGATGCCCTGTGTGCACACATACGTGTGTAGAGCCATTGGATGTGACCATAAAGCAAGTGGAGCCCTTCAAGGACCCCCCTCGCCCTAGGTGCCCCTTGGGGACGGTGCCACCCCCGTGCCAAGCAGCTTAGAGCCGGGTGACAGGGGGGACCAGCTATAAATAGGGGTTTGTGACCAGATGGACACGGCGGTGACAAGCTGATTAACCAGCCCAATTAGCACAATTGTTTGCAGGAGGATTTGGAAGGAGGTGGGGGAGGAAGAAGGTGGCTGTGGGGTTGTGGGGGTGATGGTCAGCGTGGTGACAATGGCTGGAGTGGGATGGCTGGCTGGAGTGGAATCAGTGACGTGGCTGGAGTGAGATTGGTGACAGTGACTGGACTGGGATTGGTCCTGGTGGCTGGAGAGGAACTGGTGACCACGGATGGAATGGGACTGTGGTTCATGGCTGGACTGGGACTGGTCCTGATGGCCAGAGTGGGACTGGTGCTGATGGCTGAAGTGGGATCAGTGCCAAGGGGCGGAGCAGGATCAGTGTCCATGGCTGGAGCAAGATCAGTACCTGGAACAGGATTGGTGCCGATGGCCGGAGACTGACCAGTGTCCATGACTGGAGTGGGACCAGCACCAACATCCACTCCCACCCCCAGGTGTCAATGTCTCGGCAAACCAGGACGAGGAGCTGAACCACGAGACCTTCCAGCTGCAGATCGACCGCGACACCAACAAGTGCAGCCTCCACACCAACACCGGCAGCTACTGGACCCTGGTGGCCCACGGGGGCATCCAGGCCGTGGCCACCGAAATGTGAGTGGGGCAGGGTGGGGAAGGGGGCTCGGGGGGACACGGCCCCGCCCGGCTCACGCTGTCCCTGTGTCCCCAGCGCTGCCAACACCATGTTTGACATCGAGTGGCGCGGGCGGCGCGTGGCCCTGCGCGCCAGCAACGGCCGCTACGTCTGCACCAAGAGGAACGGGCAGCTGGCGGCCGTCAGCGACGCCGTGGGTAAGTGCTGGGGGGGACTGGGGCACCCAGGGTGGGCCCCCGGGGGTGCTGAGCGCCGGGTACTGCGCAGGGGAGGACGAGGAGTTCACTCTGAAGCTGATCAACCGCCCGATGCTGGTGCTGCGGGGGGAGCACGGCTTCGTCTGTTACCACCGCGGCTCCAACCTGCTCGACTCCAACCGCTCCGTCTACGACGTCTTCCACATCAGCTTCAGCGACGGCGCCTACCAGATCCGAGGTGGGTGCGGGTTACAGGGCGGGGAGGGAGGGGGCCTGGGGGTCTGTCCAGCTCGCACTGACAGCTCCCCCCGGGGGACTCCCCGCAGGCCAGGGGGGCAAGTTCTGGTACGTGGCGAGCAGCGGGTCGGTGTGCAGCGACGGGGACCTCTCCGAGGATTTCTTCTTTGAGTTCCGGGAGCGCGGCCGCGTGGCCATCAAAGCGAAGAACGGGCGGTACCTGCGCGGGGACCCCGCGGGGACCCTCCGCGCCGACAGCGAGTCCGTGCTGCGGGCCACGCTCTGGGAGTACTGATCCCCCTTCCCGGGCAGCCCCCGCCCACAGGCACCAGCCTGTCCCCCGGCAAAGGGGGGTGGTGGCAGCAGTGGCAGCGCCCATGGCAGCCGTGCCCCCGGCCCCTCGACCCACGGCATTAAAGTCACCTGGATCACACCAGGGCAGCGCCGCGTCCTCCTTCCCCATCAGGATCCACCCCGTCCCCCTCCCGGGAGCCCCCACACCCCATGGAAAGGGCTGATCTGGGCGGGCAGTGGGATGCAGAGACCCCCAGGGGTGCCATAGGGGATGGAGGGGTTGGCAAAGCAACCCCACTGTGGGCAGGACCCGCAGGAACTGCACAGGGAGCTGGAGCACAGAGGGGTTGTGCAGCCCATGGCCCCTCTGGCAGGCTGGGGGTGGCAGTGGCAGGACCCTCCGGGAGGATGGAAAGGAACAGAGGCGGGCACGGGGTGAGCGACAGGATCGTTTTCATGGCAGACGACAGAGTTACAGACAGTGGAGCGGTGCGGGCAGGGCGGGGCCCAAACACGCCGCACCAGCACGGAAATACGGGATCATTTATAGAAACAACGGGGGAGCGGAGACCCCCTCCCCTGCCCAGCAGAAAACGGGGCTCCCCCGGGCACAGCACCCTGTTTGTCCTGATCCTGAAGGCAAGACGGCTCGGGGGGCTCAGCCCGCAGCCGGCCCGGCTCAGCACGGCCACTACACTACCACGGATCCACAAAACACGCGGCCCCGGGGGGGCTGCCCCGGCCTGGCCGGGCTGGGGGGAGGCAGGGCAGGGCTGGGCCAGCCCAGGAGCCCCCGCTCCGCCACCGAGACCCCCCTGGTGCTGCAGACAACACGACCACGAAACACGCACAGACACACCTCCCGTCCCGACCGCTGCCCGCCCTGCCCCTGCTCCGGCGGGGTGGGCTGGGATGGGGGGCTCTCCCGTGGGCACCCGCCCCGGCCGGCGGGGTTTGGGGCGTGCTGGCCGCCCCCCTGCTCACAGCAGGACCAGGCTGGGGTTCCTCAGCTGCCGGTAGATGTTCAGGAGCTTCTCGGCTGTGGCAGCGCCCTCAGCCCCCTCCTCACCCGGGGGCGGCTGGTCCCGGAGGGTCTGCGCCTCCTTCAGCAGCATCTGCAGGAGGGAGATGTAGGGGATGTAGTGGGGGGGGTATCTCTGTGTGCACCCCATGGGGCAGGGATCAGGGGGTGCTCACCTCGTGGTTGGCCTGGATCTGGCGCAGGTACTGCATGCGGAGGTCGGGGGGTCCCGAGCCCTGCGCCGCCTGCTCCAGCACCAGCGCCTGCGAGGAGGGAGGGTGCTGGGGGAGCTGGCACCACCCAGCCCCAGGGACCCCCAACCCTGGGAGTCCCAACCCCAGGAGTCCCAGCCCCAGGGACCCCCAACTCCAGGGGCCCCAACCCTGGGGACTCAAAACCTGGGAATCCCAGCCCGGGGCACATGGCCAACACTGCCCTGGGCTCCGTGGCCCCCTGAGATGTGGTGATCCCACCATCCCCAGGCCATGCTGGGCTGGGCTGTAACATGATAGTGCCACAGAATCCCCCTGCTGCACCCCCAGGTTCCATCCTGGGGGGTTTGGGTCCCTTGGGGTCCCCCTGTCCCCCAGGGCAGTGCCTGAGCATACCTGGATGCGCCGGATGACGGCGTGGTGTGTCCTGCACATGTGGGCCAGGGACGGGCTCTCCATCAGGATCTCCACGGCCTGGATGGGACCCGCTGGGCTCAGGTCATTCATGGCCACCTGGACAGGGAGAGCAGTGTCACTGGCAGCTGGGGGGCTCAGAACCCCTCCCCATGGGTACCAGGCTCCCCAGGAGGCTCCCTTCACCCCCAAACCCTCCTGCTGGGCACAGACCCCAGCCCACCCTTCCCAGGGCCAGCTGCCCCCAGCCCAGCGCCCACAGAATCCCCGGTGAGCCCTCCCAGGACTGAGCCTGGCAGGCTCAGCCCCAGCAGAATTAACACAGTCATTAATCACCCTGGGGACATCCGAGCTCTTGGGGGAATCCACCCGTGCCAGGTACCTGAGGGCCCCTTGGCAGGGTCAGCCAGCAGAGCTGGGCAGAAATCCCTGTTTTCCTGTGCCTTTAGAGGGGAATTTTACATGAAATGGGGACGAGCTGCAGGAGATCAGATTTACACCCCAAATCCAGCTGTGTTTTCCCCTTGTTCTCCAGAGCCAGCAGGGAAAGGCCATTTCTTCCCACAGCCCAGCCTCATGCCAGGCTGGGGCACGGTGAGTGTCTGAGGCATCCACAAGGATGCGGCAGCAGCACCCACTGTCCTACCTGGCAGGGAAATGGGAACACTGAGAGGGGCAACACCCACATGGAGCAGGAGGGAAGTGACCACAGCCTTTGGGAAGCCCAGGGTTGGGAGAAGCGACCGGGAATGCTGCCCTTCCAGCCCAGCAGATGGGGGTCAGGACAGCGTGGCCGTGCATCACCCCCCCTTCCTGGCACCGGGAAGGAGAGGGCTTTGTGGGACAGGGAGCTTCTCTGAAGGCTGACCCATTCCTTGGCTCAGGGCTAACCCATTCCTTGGCTCAGGGCTAACCCATTCCTTGCCTCTCGGACGAGCAGCTGGACGTGGCTGCCGTCGGGTGCTGTGCCACACACCGATGCCACCTCCGTGCTGCTCAGTGCCTCGGCCCCGGGGTTCTCTGCCAGCAGCCAGCGCAGCGTGGCACAGCTCAGGGGCACATCTGAGGACCAAAGGACAGGGCAGAGATGTGACACCGCTGACAGGGTGTGCCCGGGGCAGCCCCTGAGCGGCCAAGGGTGACACAGGGGCCGGTCCCCTCCCTGCTGGGACACGCTGAGCTCGGTCACAGCACTGTCACTGCACCCGTCTGTGACGGCCCATGAGCTGTGCTGGGGACAGGGGGATCACACCGCCCTCCTGGCCCAAGGGAGGGGCTGTGACAGTGTCACCCTGCCCAAAGACACCTCCCTGGTGCTCCCGGGATGATCCTGCCCAGGGACCCACCTGTTCCCGAGGTTTTCAGGGCGCTTTTCAGCAGCTCCGAGGACACACGGATAGACGCTGCCGAGGGGGGCAACTTCCCCTCTCCCGGGGTTTTCCCCTCCTCGGGCTCAGTCTGTTCCTGGGACACTTTGAGGAAGGTCTCCACAGGGTCTGGGGGGGCAGGGGGTGCGTCTGGCCCGGGGGGGCTGCTCCCGAAACGGAGGCACTGGAGCATGTCAATGGTGCATTGGCTGAGGGGCAGGCAGATCCCCTCCCTGTCCGGGGACAGCAGGGGCGAGTCGTCGGGCAGGAAGTCATCCAGGTCCTCGGAGGAGTCGGAGCCGCTGCCCAAAATATCCCGTAAACTGTAGTAGAGGGCACAGGAGATGGTCAGAGGCAGGTCCAGCTTGGTGTCCGCAGCGGGGCCGAGGGGCAGCGTCAGCTCCCGCTTGTTCCCGGGGAGCAGCTGGTCAATGGGGAACGTGAAGGTGGTGGCCGAATCCATGGACTCCTCCTCTAAGGCACAGGGGCTGGCCAGGAGCTGGACACAGAGGGTCCAGCCCTCCTCCAGGCTGTACTCGCTGCAGTTTTCCAGCAAGCAGGAGATGGTGACGGTGTCCTGGAGCAGGAGGCAGCTCCAGTTGGCAGTGACGGTGCAGGCGATGGGCTTGGGGCCCTCGTGGCTGGAGAGCAGCGCCGCGCTCACGTTCATCACCTGGTTCAGGCTGGCCAGGGCTCGGTTCCTCTGGTCCACGGCCTTCTTCAGGAAGGACACTCTGCAAGCACAACGTGACAGGGATGGAACAGTGGGAGGGATGCCGGGACAGCGCCGGGAGCGCGGTGCCAAAGGCTCTGTGCTGCCATTGCCGAGCTGAGCAGCCACTGGCATGATCCCAGTGCCCAGAGCCACCACAGGAACCTCCCAGCTCCTTCCCCACGGCAGCCCCAGATCCATTTCCCCACTGCTGATCCTGTGGAGCAGCTCTGGACAGACAGATCCTGGGAATCCCCCCGTGGAGGGAGGGGGGGCCTCACCCACACCCTCTTCCCGTGCACAAACAGCCATGGAGACGGAGGCACGTGCCTGCCCTGCCTGTTAGTGCCAGCTTGGCATGCGTGACAGGCGCCTGGCACCCTGCCTGTGCCACCTTCTGCTGCCATGGCTGCTGCTGCCAGCCCGCCCACAGTGCTGGGGATGGCTGTGCCATGGAGAGGGGGCTGCCCTCAAACACTGGTTTTATGTTACTGAGGTTGGGGGAAGCTTCCCAGCCAGGGAAGGTAAAATGTCTCTCACTGAGAGAGTTGGGGTCATTGAACCTGGAGAAGAGAAGGCTCCAGGGAGACCTTAGAGCCCCTTCCAGTGCCTAAAGCGGCTCCAAGAGATCTGGAGCCACAGAAGCTGTGGTTGCCCCTGGATCCCTGGAAGTGTTCAAGGCCAGGCTGGACAGGGCTTGGAGCAAACTGGGATAGCAGAAGGTGTCCCTGCCCATGGCAGGGGGTGGAATGAGATGAGCTTTAAGGTCTCTTCCAACCCAAACCATTCAAAAATTCTATAATTAATTACTGACAGAGACCTGCACAGCCCCCAGCTCGGTGCCCCTGCACCCCTGTACCTCTCCGAGGTGTTCCCTATCCCAGACAGCAGCTCCTTGATCCTCCGGCCGATCTCAGCAGGTGTCAGCTCCACGTCCGGCTCCTCGGGGCTGCACAACCCACAGGACACGAGGCTGCCCTTGGCCGACAGAGCCAACAGCTCCGACTCACCTGGGGCACAGACAGGGCTGGTCAGGGCTGGGGGGCCAGGAGGGGAGCAGGAGCTTCCCGGAGGGCTGAGGGGGGGACACAAGGGGGACAGGGAGCAGGATGGCACTGCCTGCCTCAAGGCAGCGGGGTATGATGGAGACAGGACACTGACCACAGCACACCCAGCTCACACACAGCCCCCCAAGAAGGGACACCTGCCCTGTCCCCACCACCCCCCAGCCAAGGCCAGCAGCACCCAGGGAGGGTCACAGCTGCCACACAACGTCCCTGCTGGTGGCACAGGCAGCTCCGTGGGCAATGAATCTGGACAGCAGCCCAACCCTGTACAGAGCCACGGGGAGGGTATAGGTGGGATCCCACTGCCCCAGTACCTTCTGAGGCCCGAGAGGACAAGGAAAGAGCCACGACACTGCAGATACTCAAGCTGGCCGGGGACAGGACGGGGGGCAGGACGCCGGTGCTGCTCTCGGTGTCCTCGGGGTCCGAGGCGTCCCCTGTGCGGTCCAGGTCGACGGCGGAGATGTCGGAGTGGGTGCTGTAGTACATGCGGCTGCCGCTGCCGCAGGCCGCGCACAGGATGGGCCCGCGCAGGGAGTACTCCCTGAGCTCCGGCACCGTCGCCTCCTCCCGCTGATCCGCCTTCACCGCCACCATCTTGCCGTAGTGGCCCACGGCCACCACGCAGTCACACCCGGGCTCGCCCGGCGGCGGCGGCTCGTCCTCCTCGGCGTCGTCGGCCGCGCGCCGCTCCGTGCGCAGGGCCCCGATGAACACGATGGGCTCCTCCAGGTGGTGCAGGATCTTCACCGGCGGGTCCGGCGTGGACACGTCCCGGCAGCCGCTGTCGGTGGCAGCGGGCGAGGAGCTGAGGGCTTTGAGGGGCACGGAGCAGAGCTGCCCGTCCGGGAACCCGCACAGGATCATGGGCGACTCCAGCATGGCCGCATCGATGCCGAAGAGGAGGCTGAAGAGGGGCTCCTCCAGCACGAAGCCCCCCGAGCACCAGAGCCCCTCGGCGCCGGGCGCGGCCGCGCAGCACAGCACGGGCAGAAAGCAGGAGGGGGGCGTGTCCTCCCCGTCCCCCGGCGGGGAGCCGGGACAGAATTCCACCTGGCTGACCTGCCGGTACGGGGGCCCGTCCTGCTCCGGGCGCGGCAGCTCGTGCAGCCGCATCCACCACTTGCCCTCGGCCTGGGACAGCGTGATGACGAAGGTGCTGAGCAGGGTGAACATGCTCAGGCTGGTGTCGGGGAAGATGCAGGAATCCGCATCCACCGGGAACACGCCGGAAGGGCCGTTGCTTTCTTGGCCGTCGCCATCCGTCTGCTCCATTAACCTTCGGGAAAACAGGGAAGAGCTCTGAGCCAAGTCGTGGGGAGAGGCCAGCGTGTCCCTTGGCCGCCTCCTCGCCTGGCCCTGGGAAAGGAGCTCCTGCAGCAGAGCTTTTAGCACCAGGGAGAGACAGGAATTCTGTGGGAATGATCATGACACCAGAGCCCCCAGCCTTCAACAGGCCTGGGATGTCCTGGCTGTGCAGCTCTGCTGCCCTTGGCTGGGCACTTGGGGCTTTCCTGGTGGGATCCAGTGTTTGCCAGAGGTTGCTCATGTGTGAGGCAGCTGGGATGACCCCGGGCAGCTGGAGATCGGGATGGGGACGGGGATGGGAGCTGGAGTGCTCTGGCATAGAGGGTTTGCACCCCCGGAGTCAGGGGCACGATCTGGAGAGAGCTGGAGAAGGCTGGAGCCTCACACAGAGAGAGAAGCCTCACTCCGTGGTGGGAAGAGGCAGCACCCAGGAGCCCAGGGATGAGGACATGGTGCTGATTCCAAAGGTGACAGACACCTCACCTGCTCTGCTGCTCCAGGGACACGCAGTAGATCCCGCTGTGGGCGCACAGGATGTAGAGCTGTCTGGGCTGGGGCAGCAGCTCCACGTGCCACACCTGGTCAGGGCAGCGGAACACGGCCTGGGGAGGGGGCACAGAACAAAATGTCACCTCCCACGGCACCTCCCACGGCACCTGAAGGGGTGGCAGCTCCCTGCAGGGGAGGATCCAAAGCAATTCCCAGGAATAAAGGGATCCCTGGGCAGCCCCCAGCTGGGTTTTCCTGGGGTCGGGAGGGGGGCTGTGGCAGCCTGTCATTCCTGCTCCCCAGGGGGAAGGAAAGCAGGGATCAGGGAGCTGGTACTGCTCCACTTTGCAGAGCGGGAGCGCAGTGTGGGAGGCAGAGCCCGCTCCTACAGCGGTGCAGCTCTTAGAAATGATAATCAGAGCCAATTAACAAAGGCAGTGGCGTGTCAGTCACTAGTGACAGCAGGGACAACAGCCAGGCCTGGGGGAGAGGGAACAGGAGCCCCTGAGCTGGGGGGAATGAGCCTGGGGGGTCTGATCCAACGTCTGTCCCATGGGATTGGGAGAGGGGACAGCTGGCAGCACCCCCAGAGCTCCACGGGGAGGGGCAGGGGGAGCTGGTGGGGTTGGATTGCTGGGGGATCCCGAGGGACTCAGCCATGAGTGATGTTCCTATGGGATGGGGGTCCCAGTGTGAAGCCCCCCCGCCCCCCAGCCCCTCACCTTGAGCACTTTGCCCTCCTGGTCGTACACGTAGACGAACTCGGAGCCATTGGAGAGGTAGATCTCGTTCTCGTGGCACAGCACCCGGGGCTTGCCCGCCGCCAGCCCCCCCACCGGGCAGCAGAACCCGGCCAGGTAATCCACCCTGTGCCCCACCTGAGCCATGGTGCCGGCCTGGGGGGCACACCGAGTGGCGGGGGGTGTCAGGGGGAGAGGATGGGGCCCCTCTGCCAGCTGAGCCCGGACCCCCAGAGCCGGGGGTGACGGGGCCCTGTGGACCCCACACTCCTGCTGCAGCCCCCCAGCCCCGGCAGAGCCCCCCATCCTCCCCAGCACAAGTCTAGACCCCCAGCCCCGCACCCCCCCGAGCCCCACAGCCCCTCATACCGCAGGCCCAGACACCCAGACCCCCCAGGCCCACAGTCACCCCCCGGTTGAGCCCCCCACACCTCCCCATTCCCACCCCCACAGAGCCCTCTCCCCAAGCATCACCCTCAGCCTCCCACTCCCCATCCCAGCACCCCCAGGCCCACCCCTACAGCCCCCAGGGCCGCCCCCACCCCAGTCCTTGTCCCCCAGCCCCCGTCCCTCAGCCCCCCCCCCCCACCCCCGACTGAGACCCCCAGACGCCCCCAAGCGCAGCCCTAAAAACAGCCCCCCCACCCCCGCTGGCCCATATCCCCCCACCCCAATCATCGCCCCCCCTCCCCTCCCGGAGGGGCCGCGGTACCGGGCGGGGGGCGCAGGCGGCTCCGCTTTACGGCTGCGCGGCGGCCGCCGCAATGGGCGGGGGGGGGGTTTGCGACGGGCCGTAAAGCGGGGATGGGCGGGGAGGGGGGGCGGCACCCGGGGGCTCGTGTGCCCCCCCCAAAAAAACCGGGGGGTGATCCCTCGCACCATGGGGGACCCCCCACCAGCCCCGGGGGCGCGGGCAGAGAGGAGCGAAGCGGTGCTGGCGGCAGCGGCTTTATTGACAGAGAGAGAGGCCGCGTGGGACCCCCGGGGGGGACAGAGACCCCCCTCAGGCTGACGCTGCCTTTGACCCACGGGGATGGACCCCCCCGAGTCTGGCTGAGCCCCCCAAGTGATGCCCCTGACCCCCCCAAAGACTGGCTGAGCTCCCCAAGTGATGCCTCCTCCTTTGAACTCCCCCAAATGATGCTCCTCTCAGTCTGTCTAAGCCCCCCTAAGTGCTGCTCTTGCCCCCCCCAGTTTAAACGCCCCAAGTGATGCCCCTGTCTATCTGTGACCCCCCCCAAACTGGCCGAGCCCCCTCAGGTGATCCCCCCAAGGGAAGCCCCCCGGTCTGAGCCCCCCCCCAGGTGATGCCCCCGTCCCCAGGCTGGGGGTCCCTCACTGGGGGGTCCCGGGGGCTCTGCGGGGGCTCAGTGGGAGCCCCCCCCGGCGCGGAAGGGCAGCCGCGGCCCCCCGGGCCCGGCTCAGCTGCTCCACGGAGGCTTCGAGGTGGGCGAATCTCTCCGAGAGCCCCCCCAGCTGCTCCTTCAGGGCGCGGAAATCCCGGTACAGCTCATCCAGGGCCCCCGACAGCGCCGGGATCCTGCGGGGGCGGCGGGGTCAGGGCAGGGACCCCCCGGAGCACCCCCCTGGGACCCTCCAAGCCCCCCAAGGGAGACCCCCCAGCCCCTCACCTGCCATAGTCAGGCAGCACGGTCTGGTGGTCCGCCAGCAGCAGGTTCCGGAGCTGGGAGGTGATGGCGAATTTCCAGTTGTCCAGGACCAGCGTCAGGTTGGCACAGCCCCTGGTCAGCGGCCTCTGGGCTGGAGGGGCCACAGTGGGACCACGGGCGGCCCCCCCGGAGCAGGACCCTCACCTGGGACCCCCCCTCCAGCCCCATGCCCAGGGCAGGCCCTGCCGTCAGGCCCCTGCCTGTGCCTGTGCTCCAGTGGGAAGAGGGTCCCAAGTGGGAAGAGGGTCCCAGGGATGGGAATTACCCTCTCCTACATCGTCCCACGCTGCCGGGCGCCGCTTCAGCTTGGCTGTGCTCCCCAGAGCCGTGAGGAGCAGGAGGGGGAGCAGCAGCCGGGCCATGGCTGGGCTGTATCCCCGCGGTGTCCCCAAGGGTGTCCCCAGGGCTGTCGTGTCCCCAAGGGCCAAGCTGGGCACGTGCCACCCCCCTGCTCCTGCCCTGCTCCTGCTCCCGCTCCTGCTCTCCAGGCTGTGCTCCCCGGCTCTGGCTCCAGCGGCTCCCGCTCCCCCTGTTCCAGGCTGGGCTGGCGCCGGGCCCAGCCGCTCATGGCTCCAGGGCTGATTGCAAACAGACCCGGACACGGCCTGGACACACGAGTCCTGCCGGGAATGCTGAGCAGTGATGGGGTGCAGGTGGCACAGCACCGGGGAGCAGGGCCCCCACCAGTTCCTGCTGGGAATGGGAACTATCCCAGCCCTAAGAGCGCTGTGTCGCCTGTTCCAGTTGGGAACATGGAGCATCCATGGAGCTCCGTGCCAGCAGAGGTGACGGAGTGCAGACGACACGGTGCTGGGGCACAGCGTCCCCCCATTACCAGCAGGAACAAGGAACATCCCAGCCCCATCCAAGCTCATGGGAGGGAGCACAGAGGCACTGGGGTGCAGCATCCCCCCTTTCCCGTTGGGAATGTGGAACATCCTGGGACAGGTGACAGAGAGCAGGAGGCTCTGGTTTGAGGTGCTTTTATTCCACGTTACTCGCAGCCCCCCTGCCCGGGCGCCCCCCAGCACTGCACCCCCAAACCCCAGCACACCCAGGGAAAAGCAACCGCAGCCCAGAGCTGGGCCTTGGGATGAAGCCTTCGGAGAGCCCCAGTGAGGGGCGGGGGGGCCAGAGGGTCCCTGCCCTGCTGGACACCAGGACACCCTGTCCTGGAGCAGGATGGGACACAATCCCAGTGCCCCTGGGAACCAGAGCCGCAGAGACAGACCAGGGGGGCTCCAGGACAGGCACCTCCATCATCCACCTCTGCCTGGGACAGCTCCAGCCAGGGGCTAAAGGGAGGCTGGGGGCAAGAGCTCCAAGTCCCAGCTCCGGCCAGGACATGGTCCGGAGGGACGAGGGCACGGGGGAAGGAAGGCACCAGCTCCCGGGACACGCCAGAGGTGAGGTGGGTGCCCAGGTTATGTGGCTGTCCCGTCACCCCTTCCCCGGGAGCCCACTCAGGCTCTGTGGGGTGACACAGTGCCCGGAGGGGACACCCCTCCTGCAGTCCCCACAGGGTGCTAAGCTGAGAGCTGGCAGGAGCCCACCCTGTGCCCAGTGTCCCGTCCTGCTCCGGGAACATCAAAGCCACCTGCCCACCACGCCGGGGCCAGTTGGTGCCGGAGCTGTTGGGATCCGGGCACCCACACGGGCAGGGAACTGGAGCAAAGCTGCAGGCAGGGAGATGCCAAAGCCTCCCCATCTCCTCAGGAGGGAAGTGGGCACAGATCCCCCCTGAGCCCCCTGGGTCCCCCTGGCAGGCTGGCAGCAGTGGGGATGGTGGGGCGCCAGCCCGGGGCACGGGCTGAGGGGAAGCGTCAGTTCTCCGGGCTGGGAGCACCAAGCGGCTCCGGGATGGCCCCCAAAAGGGAGCGAGGAGTAACTGGGGGGCTGGAGCCACCCCGTGCCCGGCTCCGCAGCCGGAGCTGGAAGCTGAAGGGAGGAAGGGGAGGGACAAGCGCCGCGCCGGCTGCTCCGGGGAGGCTCGGGGCGGGAGCGGGGCTAGGAACGGGGCAGGCTGCACATCTCGCAGTGGTCCGTGCCCGGCTGGTTCATGAAGGTGCAGTGCTGGCAGGGCCACATGGCTGCGGCCACGGCGTGCGACGAGCCCCCCATGGCGCCGTATTCCTGCATTCCCGAGAGCGGGACACCCACCGTGCCTGCGGAGAGAGCCCGGGGGGAGAGCTGGGATCCCTGCACAGCCCACCCCGCAGCCCCTCCGGTCCCAACCCTGGGAGTGTTCCAGGGGGCTTGGAGCAACCTGGCCTACGGGAAGGTGTCTCTGCCCGTGGCAGGGGGTGGGATGAGATGAGCTTTAAGGTCCCTTCCCACCCAAACCATTCCACGATTCCATGACCTAGCAACAGCTTTCCTCCCCCTGGAGCCTCCAGCAGCCTCTTTAGGGGCTTGGGAACAGCACCACACACAGCCCCCAGCCAGCTCTGCCAAGTGACAAGGGACCCCCCTGCCCCAGGGACCCCCCTCTTACTGCAGAGCTGCTCGATGGTCGCCCACTGCTCAGATTTTTTCCAGGTCTGTGCAAGCTCCTCATTTTTGGTCCTCACGGCTTCCAGCAACAAGCTGATGCTGTCCTGGAAGCCACAAGAGGGAAATGAGCACTGTGACCCCTCCAGTGTCCCACTGGAAGCTGTGACCAGGGATGTGCCCTCCTTCCCTAGCACAGCAAGGCAGGACCCTGAGCCTGAACTGTTCCCCCTTTCCTGAGATCCTTGGAGTGTCCCAATTTATCCCTCTGCTCCCCTCAACAGTCAGACAGACCCCCATACCCCCCAGAAGATTCCGTTCCTCTGCTTCCAGGATGTATCACCTACTGCTTTGGGATAGTGTGCCGGTGCTGCACAGCAATCCTGACTTCCAGAGGGGCAAATCCCCATCCCCATCCTGATCTCCAGCTGCCCAGGGTCATCCTGGCTGCCTCACACATGCGCAGCCTCCGGCCAACACGGCCCAGCTGGATCCCACCGGGAAGCTCCGGCGGTGCCGGGGCAGCCGCCAGGCCCGTGGTGCCCAGCCAAGGGCAGCAGAGCTGCACTGCCAGGACACTCCTGGCCCCACCAAGGTCTGGGGGCTCTGCTCTCGTTCCCACAGAATTCCTCATTCTGAGATAATTTTTAAAACGTTTCCAGCTCTGGGAGCCGCAGCCAAGTCGGCTCTGGAATCATGTGGACAACCACCCCCCCCCCCTCAGTGCTCCCAACAGCTCGGGGGCTTTAAAAGGGTTTTAAAACTTTTTTAACCTTCTGCCAACAGCTCAGCTGGGAAAAGACAGCAATGGGACCCGCTCAGGGACACAGGATGGCAGGAATGGTCACCCCCACCCACCTGAGGGACCTGGGATGGGGAGGATGGATAGGGACAGGACTCTCCCCACCCCACTACGTACCCGCAGAGGCATGACCTCATTTGTGACCAGGAAGAGGAGCAGATGGAAATCAGAAATGATGTCTAGGAAAATGGAGGATGTGTTTTGGGACAGGTACGTGGCCAAGCTGTGGAAGTCCTGGAGAGAGGGGACAGTAATGAAGAGAAGTCACTTCCTATTTTGATGCACTACCAGACATTTCTGGCACCTCCGGGCACCGGCTGCAATGTGCAGGGATGATCCCAAAACCAGATCCCAGGCTGGCTGATTGAATTCCAGCTAACAACTTCCAGGGAAAAGGATCTCTGCACCCACACCAGCTTTTCCTGAGCAACCCCAGTGCACACAGAGCTGATCTCAGACCCAAGAAGTGCTGAGTGGGGCCAGGCAACTCCAGCCCTGCCCCTATGGAAAAGGGGCAGAGGGGGATGGAGCAGCCCTTTCCTCCCCATCCTCTGCCCTGGCCTCTTGCAGGAACAGTGCCCTGTGCTTTAAAATTCCAACCAGGAAGAGAAGGCAGTGCTCTGGGAGCAGAACAGACCCCAGACCCTCTCCTGTCTGCGGGGAGAAGCAGGTTCATGGTGTCTCTGTGGGGCTGGAGCCCCTCGGCCCCTCTGGTGCTGCCTGGGGGGCACAGGGAGCCCTGATCCCGTCACGGAGCCGTTGGGAACACGGCTGGCAATCGGCATTGGCATGCAGACACTGCTCTGTGCAGGAAGGAGTTTGGCAGCTGCACTGGGAAGGGGTGACTTGAGGGCACAGCTGTCCCTCTGCAGCTGTCAGTGAGCACAAGGGAGGCAGTGCCAATCCCTATGGAAGTGGCTCCATCAGGAATCAATCCTCACCTGAGTTTCTCCCAGCACATCACGGTTCTCGATGGGGAATGGATTTTGAGAAATAGAAAAAGTGTAGACTGGATCCTTGGGGAAAGTTGTAGTAATCTAAAGAAAAAAAAAAATCCAAGGAATGATGATCAGAGGCCAGTGGGATATGGGAAGCAAGGCTTGGGATAGCCAAGAGCAGCCATGGCTATGATCCCAGCTCAGCCAAACAGTGAGGGATCCTGCAGGGATCTGATGGCTTTTAATTCAATTTAAAGTGATATCCCATCATCCCCTTGGCTCCCAAGCAGCCTTGTTTCTAAGGAATCTGGAGGGACATAGATGGAGCTTGGTCCTGACAGATGCCATGGAGACCATCCCTCTCTGCACAGGTTACTGGGATACAGTGATCCTGGCACAGCTGTGCTAGGGGGGGATCCTGGGGGCATCCTAATACACATTCTATCCCTCTGTTTTCATCCCAGTGACAGCCCAGGTATCCCAGGAACAGGTGCCTTCACTACTGCAGGAATCCCTGAGCTCCATCACTGCCTGTGCCAGGGGCAGCTGGAGCAGAGCAGTTGCTCCGGGTGGATTTAATCGTTGTTGGCACCACCTCCAGCTCCAGCAATATCATCTGTCATCCCAATTATTTGCTTTCCTGCCTTCCATGCCGTAAGTTTGCTTCCCAGCCCCAGGGCTGAGCCGTGCCGTGCCTGGCAGCAGCTCTGCTCCGGCCAAACTGTGCCAGAGAGTGAATTCCCCCTTCCAAGAAAAGGCATTTCTGGACAACCTGCTGAGTCACTTGAAGGAGATGGATCCCTAATTGCTGCTCTAAGACAGGCAGCTGGAGTTCCTTCCCTAGGCAGTGCCCAGCACACGGATCCGTGGGGCAGCTGCTCCCCGGCCGTGTGGCTCCGTGCCAGGGCAGAGCCGTGATAAGGCACCAGGCAGTGCCTTCCTGGGAAACAAGAGTGTTCCCTGGCACCACACTGGCCCCTCAGAGCAGGGCAGCCACCTCCCTGCTAGGAATGCCTGGCAGCAGTGGAAAGAGGAGGATGGCGTGTCTCAGGAACCACCTCCAGTGGGAATTTTTGGAAAGGGTGAAGGGTTTGCTGTGCCCTGACCATCTCCCGTGGGAAGCAAACACTATGGAATACTCACGTCTATGATGAGGTACTCGACCGGCAGCGGGCGAGCCAGCTGGGTGATCTCGTTCCCAAACTTGTCTATGTCCTGAAAGAGGAGGAGTCGGATTATTCCTGAGCATGGAAGTGGTGTGAAGCCCAAGGGATTGTGCCCTGGAGATGCCCACCCAGGATCCTGAGCTCTGGCAGATCACTGAGGGTGGAAAAGAACCCAGCTGGGTGGTGCAGGGCTGCCCAATTCCCTGCAGCTCTCTGGGGCTGGAGATCTCTGTAATTCCAGGATCTCTGGAATCAGGAAATGGGATCGCTGTTTCCTCGTGAGCCAAGGGAGTGCGTGGTCACAAACCACCTTGGGCTTGTCTCCCACTGGATATGGACCTGGAATTATCTAAGGAGTGTAAATCAAGGTGTGATTCTTGGGGTTGTTGGACTTGATGATCCTTACGGGCCCTTCCAACTCCAGATATCCTGTAATTCCATGATTCTAAATGTCATTTAAGCAGCTCTTCTGTCTAAAAAAGGAGGGACAGGCCACATCTGCCTCCTCAGCTGAGGCAAACCTGCCTTTCTGCAAATCCAGGAGTCCCTCATCCAACTCTTCACCTGGGAATTGGGAATCCAGGCACTTTCTCCTGCCCAGACCCTTAGAACCAAGCACATCCCACGGCGTAAACTTGTTTTGCTTTGCCAGACGAAGGGAACATAAAGTTTAATTAGGGAGACAAACGGCCAGCATATGTTCATTAATCATAACCTGACAATTAGACGTGATTGATGTCAAACACGCCGAGTTCAAACGGCGCTTCGGAAATAAATCCCAGAGAACTGACACTTTTCATTAAAGATTCTGTACGAGGGGGTTGTGTTTTCTACCTAAATCATCACTTAACGTGGTATAAATCATTCATTGAGCCCCACATAAATCATATGCCCATAATTCCCAGTCAGGGACTCTACATTGAAGTTTCCATGGACTCAGTGGCTGGAGCCAGACCAGAGGTGTCATCCCAGGAGGTTGTGAGTCCCACTCCTCCAGCGGATCTCCCATGGGATGGGAGCAGCACTCCCTGGGCTGAGCCAGGGAGCACCATGCAGGGACAGGCTGCTGACTCCCTCCTTTCTCCCTCCCCTTTCTCCCAGCCGTTTTTCTCCTGGAGAACACCACTCCCCCACTCTCCCTGGTGTTTACACAGCACAACTATGCGGAGCAGCAGCCAGCACCATCCCGCTCTCCCAGTACTCCCAGTCAGACCTCGCCCCAGCAGGCTCCAGCACGCTGCTCCCCTCCAGGCACAGCCCCGCTTCCTGACCCCCTCCCCAAGCACCCCCTGTCCCCAGGAACTGTTCCCTCTGTAAAAAAAAAAAATCTCCCTTCCAGTCTTTGAAGCTCCTTTGAAAAGCAGTTCTGATAAGGATCTTTGCTCCTCACACATGACAGGTTGTTGGGAGCTCCTGGCCTCAGATCTCTCTTGCTCTGACAGGAGCAGGAGGAGCTGTGGAGCCTTTTTTTGGGAGATCACAGGACCCCAGAGCCAACCTGCTCCTAGATCTCAGTGATACCACAAGAGGCAGGAATCAGATCCAATCAGCTTCCCAAACACAATCCTGCCCCTGCAAGAAGGGACCTGCAACAACTCACGCATAATTAGCCCATCTGGAATTCATTTTCCAATCTAATTAAGTTCTAATATGCAGAAACATTTTTCCAGCACCTGTTGGCTTTAATCTCCCCCTCTGGGGATTTCCATGTTAAATGCCTGCTTTTTCATGGCATGCTGCTGAGGCCTCCAAGACATCCATAGACTGGGACCTCGCTCCCCCCAAGCCGAGGATGTGTCCCAGTCCTGACAGAACAGCCCCCTTGAACACTGACATTCCTTTCCCACCCCCACGGATCCTTTAACTATGTTTTAAAGATCTTAATGAACATCAAGATGGGAGAAAGAGCCTCATCCTGAACTTGGCATCACCAGGACCCCACCAGTGCCCTATTATTGCTGCAGCCTAAGCCCCCCAAAGCCCAGTGGCACTTGTTCCAAAGGGAGCCAAGGAAGGGGTTAATGGAGCCATAGGTATTTGGCTCCTGGACAAAAATCCATCAGCAAGGTCTGGACAATGAGTTATCCTGGTGGAGATTGCATCAGGGCTGGGATTAGAGCCTTCCAAACCACTGTTTGGAGGCAGAAGCTGCACAGGGATGGGGATGAACAGGGAAAAGGGTGGAAGCACAGCCGGTGTCACACACCTCGGTGGGATGGAAAGGCTTCTGGGTGGCCTCGGGATTATCCACAGAAGGTGAGGGGAGCAGCCAAGTGAGGAGCCTGGGCGGGTGTCAGCCAGGAGGGAGGCTCCGGATCCGCGTCCCAGGGCTCGACAGCCGTGAGCATCCCACGCCGTCAGCATCCCAGGCTGTGAGCATCCCAGGCTGTGAGCATCCCACATCCCACGCCGTCATTCCCGACCTGCTCCCTCGCTGAAGGCACCGTGGAGCTCAGCAGCCGCCTGTCCTTCCCGTGTGGGAATAAATCCCAGCCTTGCTCTTCCCTCTGCCACTTCCCAGCACTTTGCCGGGCGATCCTGCCCCTGGCATGGAGAGGCACAGAGACGAAGTGACTTCTCCAAGAGCAAGTGACAGGTCAGGGAGAGTTGAAACCCTTCCCAAGAGACTCCTGGTGAGCTAATCCAGCATCCTCCTCCCTGGAGCAGCCAGGACATTTAAGGCTAAGGCGGCTTGTGGTGGGAGGGCAGCCAGGGAAGTCCTTCCCCATTAGTGAACACTCCCTGCAGCCTGGCTCTCCCTGGGAAGAGGATTTCCAGTGCCATGGAAGGACAGCCTGGCTCAGAGGTCCCGCTGGGTTCTAATAAAAGCAGGGCCCTGGCTTGGGGTTGTCCCAGCACGGGATGGGACACGTGTCACTGGTGCCAGGCCAGGGCTCAGAGCACGTGTGGGACTTGAGGGCAAAGGGCTCTTGCACAATACTTGTAAAGGGCTTTTGTCTTAACAGCATCCCAGAGAAACTCTGGGGGGATATTAAACCATCCCAAAGAAACTCTGGGGGAATATGAAACCATCCCAAAGAAACTCTGCAGGATGTTAAGGCAGCAGTAAAATGCAACTCACTTCGAGGATGACAATGACATCCATCGTCATGTTTGAGCTGCCACAAATACCAGTGATAAGAGACAAAGCCAGCCAGCCCACAAATCCAATCATCCAAGGGTTTTAAAGGGTCTGTAAAACACAGGAATCTCTTTCCCCAGTGGTGGAGCAGTTCAGCAATGCCAGAATTCCTGGGCCAGAGGACTGGGAGGAGGGGACAGCAGGGACAACAGGGTGTAGGCAGGGAGAGATCCCTCTAGCTGGGGCACAGCGCTGAATAATCAATCCAAGGTACATTCTTAGGGAACTCCAAATCAATCCAGCTGTTTTCCAGAACCAGATGGACAGAGGAGGCTTCTCGAGGGCAGCAGACAGGACAGAAAACACTTGTATGGAACATTCAGACGGGCTCGCCCTCATCCAGCCGAGAAACTGGGTGAAGAGGCCGTTGCAACATCATCATCTTCACTCACAGAGTCTTTACCCCGACCTGTGTTTGTGTCTTGACAACATCGAGTCCTTCACGAGTTCCGTGTGTTGAGCTCTCCGAGCAGCACGTGCCGGCTGTGAAACGTTCCAGCTGGAAACGCTGCACTGAGATGCTCCCCAGGCACCCTGGGAGGCTTGGGGGGGGATGTGTCCTTCCTCCTGGCTAACTTTACCTGGGGAAGCACTTCAGAGCATAGTAACTTGTACTCACAGTCCCCAAACCCCTCAACTCCCACGCTGGGGCAGAGCTCTCGCATTCCCGGGCCAGGAGAGCAACGGCCGCGTGTCCAAAGCCAATTCCACGGGGGTGGCTCCTCGGAGCAGCAGGCGAGGGGCCAATGCAAAGAGAATGGTAAAGAAATACAGAAACCACACAGCTGGAGGCTCAGGAAAACTGCAGGACAACGCCAGTGCCATCAGCTTTCCCATTTCCATGGAAGAAAAGCAGCACCTTTTCCCATTCGGAAGCCGGAGGTGAATCCACTGGCCCTGCTGTGGATCCGAGTTCCCTGGATCCTGCCTCACATCTGGCTGTTCTATAAATACATCCACACTCACAAATATTGGCCTCCTGGTCCTCGTTCAATTAGAATTAAGTTGTAGAGCTCCTTTCATCCTAAAGGGCTTTTCAGATGGATATTGTATGGGAATACACATGGACTTCTGCACAGTCGAGGGAAAACAATTACTCCAAAGTGCAGCTTTCTCCCCAGAACTGGCTGGGGGGTGGGCAGAGGGGAACCATCACGGACCAGGACAAAGAGGGAGCAGGGCACTGGACTCCAAAGATTCCATCCTGTGCTGCCAGATTCTTCCTCCTCCTGGAGTTCACTCGGGTTTGGACAGGGCTGTTGTCACCAGCCCAAGACAGATGCCCATTTAATGGGACCCCAAAGGTTTCCCAAGCCAGGAGTGACTAAGCTTTACATAGATTTAAGAACATTAGGGAAAAAATCAAGGGGTCCTAGAGCCAAACTCGTTTAAGGCTGAGGGATAATCCCACCCGGCAGAGCCATCCTTGAGCACTCCGTGAAAAGGGCAACTGGGGAGAGAAGTTCTAAAACCCGAAATCAGCTGCAGCCTGATCCGGTGAATCAGTGGTTCATGGAAATTTCCACGGAAGGCTGGAGCCATCCGTTCCCATTCTGTTTATCTCCCTGCTTCAGATTACGGAGGGGAGTGAAGCCCTGCTGGGAACACCCACCAGCTTCCTGCTGCTCCCAGCACCCCGGGTGGCCCACATGTGGGACACAGACCTGTGGGACCTCCTGCAATGCGCCCGAGTGTGGCACAGCCCGGGCTCCTCCGGAGCGGGATCAGGGCACGCCAAGAGATGATCTCATCTCCCTCACGTTCGGGGCCAACCTCTGCACACCCCAGCGCTGCTGGATCTTAACTGGCCCTGGTTTATCAGCTCTGAGATTCCATCCCAGGCAGGGATTCCATCTACCCTCCCTCTCCAGCACTGGATTGATCCCAGAGGTGTTCCTTGTGGGGCCAAGCCAAGCCGGCACTTCAGCGTTAAGGGGTGGACGATGGGGTCTCTCAGGGAAATCAGCACTTCCCAGGCCCAGTTTCAGGACATGCAGGAACAGCCTGACCAGCTCCATTCCTGTTGCTGGTGCACAATCCACTCATTCCAGTCATCCCAAACGAAGGCAGCTTTTCTTATCCCGTGCTCCTTAAGGGACAGCTTTAATACAGGCAGCAGGAGCAGGCAAGACAAGGAGGAGATAACTAACGGGTGATGGATGGCTAATTAGCTGGCGAGCAGTGCCATTAATTAATTCCTCTGTCCCTGCTCACGGGGCACCACCAGCCCTGTGCTGGAGCAGCAGCGCTATCGCCATCCGCAGGGAGCCTGATCCTGAGCTCCTGACTCAGCCCTGCAGGAACACGAGGGGCTGAGGGTCTCCAGAAACAAGTGCCAAGGGAATAACGACATTCCATCCATCACCAACAGACCCAGAGGGCGGCAGGCAGGGACCAGCAGTGACATCCCAAATAGTCCTGGGACCCCCCCTCCAGCTCCAGAGTCCTAAACACGGGGAGGACGTGGAGCTGCTGGAGAGAGTCCAGAGGAGGCCACGGAGATGCTCCGAGGGCTGGAGCCCCTCTGCTCTGGAGCCAGGCTGGGAGAGCTGAGGGGGTTCACCTGGAGAAGAGAAGGCTCCAGGGAGACCTTAGAGCCCCTTCCAGTCCCTAAAGGGGCTCCAGGAGAGCTGGAGAGGGACTTTGGAGTGACAGGACAAGGGGGAATGGTTTCCCACTGCCAGAGGACAGGGTTAGGTGGGATATTGGGAAGGAATTCTTGGCTATGAGGGTGGGGAGGCCATGGCACAGGTTGCCCAGAGAAGTTGTGGCTGCTCCATCCCTGGAAGTGTCCAAGGATAGGTTGGAGCAACCTGGGATAGCGGGAGGTGTCCCTGCCCATGGCAGGGGGTGGAACGAGATGAGTTTTAATGTCCCTTCCAACCCAAACCATTCCATGATTCTATGAAGTGAGAGTATTTCAGATCCGCTCCAGTTGTGCACATGTTCCCTGCTGCTCCTCAGGACCAGAGTGTGGATCCAGGGGCACATCCCAGCGCTGCCCAGGCCCTCAGCCCTTACCTTGTAGAACACATCAGGCACGTACTGCTCGCTGCTGGACTCCTTGGCATAGCCCAGCTCCGGCGCGTCCCGGCAGGGCAGGAGGCACTCGTCCCGCACCAGGGCCATGCACTGGTTCGACACCTGGTAACCCTCAAAGTGCACCTGGTTGTCAGGACCACCTGGAAAAGGAGAGAGTGGTCACAAATCCCAGAATTACTAAAGTTGGAAAGGAGCTCCAGGATCATCGAGTCCGACTGTGCCCGATCCCCACCTTGTCACCCAGCCCAGAGCGCTGAGTGCCACGTCCAGTCGTTCCCTGAACACTTCCAGGGATGGGGACTCCATGTCACAACCCTTTTCATGAAGGACTGCTTCCTGAAAATCCTGCACAGGGGTGATTTCCCCAGGGTAACTCCGAGTGCAGCAATAAAGTTGGACTTGATGAGTTTGGAGCTCTTTTCCAGCCTTAACAATTCCAAGACTCTGTGAATTAGACTCGAGGGTCTTGCTAACAGTGAGAAACACTGAGATGAAGCTGCTGATGCTGCTGCACAGGAAGAACTTTAGGCAAGAATTCCCTCTAAGCTCCACATTCCTTTAGTCACACCTGTTCCAGAGCTATCCCAAGAGCACAGACCCAGGGGACAGCAGGAATGCTCTGCCAGGAGCTCCAAGGAGGAGAAGCTGCCCTTTTGGAGGCTCTGACAGCATCACCCTCCCACAACCCTGCAGGTGTCTCCTCCTTTTCCAAACAAAACCCAGGCACAGCATTCCCAAGGAACCCTGAGCTGCAGATCCCCTGGTCATGTCAGGCCTAAACAGTGTTTTCTCAGCCTGTCCTGGATGCTTTGGTGGAAATCTGACATGGAAAGTGGGAATTAAGAGCCTGGCTCGCGGAGGGATCACATGCTTGGCGCTTTCCTTTGGATAATGTAAGCAACATCAGGTCATGTGTCACTGGAATACAACTGGAAAGAGAGGATAGAGGCAGATGGTAGGAAAACATTACTATTTCCAAAGCTAGGAATTCAGGAGGGGATAGGAATTAATCCATGGAGAAGATTTAAAGGCAAAGTTGAGGCAAACTATCCAAATACATTTCTGTGGCACAAAAGGAAGGACTCAAGTGTTTAAATAGAAACCTGCTGGGCTGATTGAACAGAGGAGAATGAAATTAGCTGGAACAGCAAAGAGGAAATATTCCTTTTCTACCCTTTGATCTGTAACCTCAATCACTCACTGCTCCAGAACAAACACTCCTAGAAATTAAACATAGACCAGGACGGGGGGAAGGTCTGAACAAAGTCTGTTTGCTCAGTAAAACACCTTGTTTAAAAAAAAAATGAAATAAATATATATATAAAAAAAAGAGAGAGATACAGATCTATCTTTAATGAGAGATGGATGTGTTTAGCAGTCTGGAATGTACAGGAATGGGCCTGTTGACTGAAAAAGAGCTTTTTCACTGAAAAAAAGGCCCTGGGAAGCCTTACAAAGCCGGGCTCAGGGCAGGCAACATCCCATCCCACTTTCACTTTTCACACTGGATGTTATTTGGAAGTCATGAGGGTTTTTCATTGTGTTAAACAGACCCAGAACTCAGCAATTCTGCTCCAGGGAAGGTTTAAATGAAGACATGTGTCATCCCATGGAGAAGAGCAGAGAGAACTGGGAACACTCCAGCCCTCCTACCACATGCCAGTGTCCCCCCTCCCAGCCCAGCCCATCCACAGTGCCTCTGGAGACTGCCTGAAAATGGCTAAATCCAGAGGTTTTAAGCATAAGCACTTTGCAGGCGCTTCTGTTTTATTCAGCCAAAAAAGTATGTTTTCAAACCCCACGTCAGGGTTTCCCTGACAGTGACACAAGGGAGATAAAGCTTCCCCCTGAACATCCTGAGGGAGGAATTAATCCACAGCTTTAAAGATCTGGATTGTTGTGGTTCTGCACTGCTGCTTCCAGGCAACAGAACGTGGAGCTTAAAGATTTGAAACAGAGAAGTGAGACCCAGTTATTGCCCTGGCTGCAGGCAGAGAGGGATTTCTGGATCAGAGAGGTGGGTCTGAGCCTCATATAAGTTTCTTCAGATAGTTGTAAAGTAAAAAAAATAGGTAAATAAATAATGAGTAATAATTGCAGAGAGGATAGAACAAAGAATGAAAAAGTATTTTAGGTGATAGAGTAAAACCCTTGTTAAACAGGACAGATGGGGATCAGGGCGTGTGATTTTTGGCATATTCTACTAACAAGAGGTAACTCAGGTGTAACCCAGAGAGCTGGGGCCAGTCTATACCTGTAGCCACAACCGTGACAAACTTGGATCCAAAGTGCCCATCTGGGGAGAGGCGACAGATGTTGGGCTGCTGGTTCTGGAAGTTGCCAGCTGTGATGCACTCCTCTGCACTCAGGTAATACGTGTCCTGAGGGGAGAGCACCAGTGCCAGTCAGCGAAAGGACAGCGTGACGTAGCCCAGACCTATTTCCCTGGGCTGCAGCCAAGGGAAACGACCAACACCCCAGGAAAACACGCTTTCGTGGAAAGCTGCTGCAGAGCCCGGGACAGGAATGTGACCTGTCAGCTCCCCAGGCCTGAGCTGGCTCAGGACTGTCCCACGGAGAGTCCCCACCCACATTTACACACCATTCTTCTTCTTTTTTTTTTTTTTTTTTAAACTGAAGTTTCACTTTCCAAATATGGATATCACTGGGTTTACAACCACAGGAAGCTGAGGAGGTCGAAGTTTGAGCCATGTATGTGTCACAAAGCCCAGCCCATGGGAACATCCTCTGAGTCACTCTGGGTTTGCACCTCACACCCCCCACTCCCTCCACTCCACGGAGTTTTACTAATCCTAAAAAGGGCAGGGTTAGATGGGAGGAAATCCTTCCCTGTGAGGGCGGTGAGGCCCTGGCACAGGTTGCCCAGAAACTCCCATCCCTGGGAGTGTCCAAGGCCAGGTTGGATGGGGCTTGGAGCAACCTGGGCTAGTGGAAGCTGTCCCTGCCCATGGCAAGGGACTGGCACCGGATGTGCTTTAAAATCCTTTCCAACCCAAACCATTCCATGATTCCAGGAGCATCGTTTCATTAAAGCAGAGGGGTGAAGGGCTGCAGGCAGCTCTCCCTGCTCTCCAGACAGCTCAATCCCAAACAGTTGGAAGGGTTCAAGCTCCCTTTCCTTCAGAAGCACCTGAAAAACCCCATTTCACAAGAATTCCAGTGTCACCTGCACCCCTGCCCTGGCTCAGCAGCTGGAATTAGCTGGGTCCCACCTGGATCTCACCTTGTTCCTGCTGTATCGAACGGTGCCTTTCCGTGTGTCCTCAGAGACCAGGTCAGTGAATATCCAGCCGACCTACAAAGGGTGATGGAGAACGTTGCTTTAAGGAAAAAAAAAAAGGACAAAAAGGAAAAAAAAAAGAAACAAGAAGGAAACCAGAAGAGCTTATACATTTTCAGCTCACAGGACACGATGTTCTTGGCTCCCCTCGGCCCTGTGCACGCTGCCTGCAGGGAATGGCTCTCCCAGCTGTGCCGGGCTCTTGGAATCCCATTTCCAGGAGCAGCAGCATGCCAGCTGGCTGGCCAGGGCACCTGCAGTGTTATGTTTCACTATGGAATATTTTTCATGGAAAGATCTGGAGGCTGCAAGAGGCCTCTGTGCCTCCCACCTCCCAGCAGAAAGCAATTCCTACAGAGCGCCTGGAGCAGCTCACATGGTCCCAGTTTGAACCTCTCACATGATCCCAGTTTGAACCTCACAAGCTCTGGTTAGGAGGAAGCTCATAATGGAGTGTGATTCATTCCAAACTGGAGTCTGTCCCGACCCAAAAAACACATTCCTGCTTTCTGTGGTTGCACACTGGTATGTGCATGTACACCAATAACCCCTGGAGTGGGCATCCCTTCCACACACGTGTGCCATGTGTACACACACCTCGGGAGGAACCCTCTCCACCCCTGTGCCAATCCCAGCCCCCACAGCATTAACCCTCCCGAGGCAGAGCTCCCTGCAGAGCCCAGACAGACCAAACCCTGCAGCCAGCACTCAGTGACGTGTTAAATCCCGTGGATTAAAAATATCTGATGGGAGAAGCGGAGGGAAAACATGGTAATAAATAAAACACACAGAAGTCTTGCTCCAGCCTCTGGCGAGGGGTGAGATCTTATCTGGGAGAACAAAGCCCTCCCCACAGATGTTTACAGTCTGCACTGAGCCTTCTCCCAGTCGAGTTTTCTTTAGCAAGTCAAATCTTGTTTGTGTACATCCCATTCCTGGCATTCCCACCATACCAATGGTGCTCCCAAACCGGAAAATATCGGCGCAGGTTTGAGGGATGTCAGGAAACCAGTGGACCCCGAAGGGATGACTGGCAGGATGGAACTGAGGGGGACCTGCACCCCTAAACCACACAACTCACTCCCTACAGCACCAAGAGACCTCATGGAAGGCAATAAAATCCAAGGGGAGCTCCTGCTCCTGGAAAAGGAGCACGGAAGCAACTCCAGCTCCATCTGTGCCAAATTAGCACTTGCCTGGGAGATGCTCCCAGGAGCGGCTCCTGTCTGAGGGGAAAGAAAGGGGAAATGGTGTTTCTGTTGCTTTGCTCCAGCCTCTGATGTCCCTCATGACTCCAACTGCAGCTGCACTGCCTCGTGAGGGGTGTGTGCTCAGGAAAACCTTCTGGTTTGGGGTTTTATACCTAAAAACGTATATTTTATACCTAAAAAAGCTGCTGACACTTAAGTGAGATTTAGGTAACCCAAAAGGTCTTGGTCTGCTGATTTCTTTCCCTGCCACACACAGACACACACGATCCAACACATCCTGACCTTCCTCAGGCCAAGCTTTGCCGCGATCTCATCCACGACCTCGGCTTTCGGATCCTCCAGGATCTCCAGGCTGTTCTGTGTCCCGATCTGCAGCAGAGAGACACTTGTCAGTGAGAGAGAACAGGAAAAAAACCCCAGGATAACCACTGTGGGGAGTGAGGCAGAGCATGGGAGCAGAGTCTGGTGTCACCCCAGAGACCTCCCCCTGCAACTCTGCTCTCACACACATTCCCAAGGATCCATTTGTTCCTCTTCCACTGGCAATCTGTTGGATTTCACCCTGGCACTGCTGCAGGACTCACCAGGATGGAGGAAGCACAGGAGGAGGGCTCAGACCGTGTGAAGCCAAGCGGTGCCGTGCCCCATCTAGTGGGGACTCCAGCCCAACTCATCCTCAGCCTCTCCACTGTTCTGCCTTCAAATCATTTGGATTTCATTCTGTCTAATTAAGCTGCTAAAATTTTCCCAGAGAGCTGGGAAGGAATTGCAGCAAGGGCTGCGACTGTTTTTTCCTAGCACAGAATTTCTTGGAAAATTTCCTGGAAATCAAGGAAACGAGGGAAGATGAAAAGTGAAATCCACTTTTACAGTCACCCTGGATTTAAATTATTTGAACACAGAGTAATGTAAAACATATAACATAAAAAGAAATAGACATTAAAAAGAATATAGATATTAAAAAGAATATAGTAATAAAATATAATATAAAAATGTAATATATAAAATAATATAGTATTATATATTACATAAAAATAACAATGTAATAATATATTATAAATACATAATAAGAAATAATATAAATAAGATTAATATGAAAAAAAGGCGGAGAACCAACAAAAAGCAAATCTGGGTTTAAAAATCTCTCGGTGGCAGTAGCTGATGGTGACATTAAGGACATAAATCCCATCATCTTTCCCTCGGGACAGTTTTCCTTGTGGAGCTGTGGCCGGAAACGATGAGTGAGGTTTCCCACACTCAGCAGGTGTTTCTGTGTCCCCCAACCGTGAGGGGACCCCGGGAGCAGGGGGGGCTCACCTGGGGGGGTTCATAGATGGCCGCCACCTCTGCCCGGATTCCCAGCGGGATGTCTTTGTGCTCCGTGTACCGGCCGTACAGATATCCCAGATGCTGGTTCCCTGTCTTCCTCCAGAAGTCTAGGAAGCGATCTGCAATTGTGTGGTTCTCAAACATGATGTTGTCAACATGCCTGTATTTCTGTTTGACAAAGTTCAAGCGTCAGGCCGTCCTCCACTGGCTCCGGTGCCTTCCCAGGATTCACTCACACCACCCCTCTGGAGCGGGATCCTGCCACGGCAGGCCTGGGGGAAGCTGGGGGCTCCCTCCCTCTCTCCCCTCTGCTCAGCTCCCACCCCCTCAGCACTGCTCCCTGCCCAGCAGGTCCCACCATGGGCTGGAGTGTGGGATGTGCTGAGCACCCCGGGGTCTCTGCTGGGACCTTCACCCCCAGAGCCTTTGTGGGTAAAATGACACTGCAATTCAAGAGGAAACAAGAAGCTGAGTGGCCTTTTGGATCCCCTGAGGAAAAACAGCAGGATTCATCACTAGTGCTGCCAGCTCAGTCCTCCACACTGGGAGGGAACTGCTGACCCAGGACATTTTGGAACCCCTTACTGCAAGGCCTGAAGAAGCTGGGCAGGATTTCCCTGACACCTGGAGGCTTCGTGCTCCAGGCTGGCTGTTCTGGAAGTCACCTCTCCCAAAAGGGAAGCCAAGGCCCCTGTGAGGTGCCATGAGCTCAGTCTCACCTGTCTGTTGAGGGTGATGGCGCTGGGCTGGCACTTGGTGCAGATCCCCTCTGGCCAGGGAGGGTGTCCCTCACACCCCGACTTGATCTTACAGCTGATGTTCTCCAGGGCTACAAACTTCCCCCTGGGAGAGGGGGGAAGAGAAAAGGGGGGACGAGAAGGGAAATGGGGGAAGAGAAGGCTGCTGTTACCACAGCAAATGCTTTTGGAGCAGTAATTTATGGAGCATGTGGGAAGTAACAGGTTGTAGCATTCGGGCAAATCAGAGCTCCTTTCATGTTCATGAGGCTTCCTGGAAAGGGAAGTTCCCTTCAAATGGAAGTTGGGCTGCATCTCCCAGAGAGATTTAAAAAATCCCAGTGGTATTTAGGAATAGCATGGAGATACACCTCTACATAACTTATGTCCGTGCAATTTGAGAACCAGGCTTGGAGCTTGGTGTAACTAGGGAACCTCTTTCCTTCCATTTGGCCTTCTCCCCCCATCAGAAATGTTTCCTGGGAGTAATTACATTGCCACACAAAGAAAGGAAAACTAGAAAGAATAAACCCCCTAAAATAAAAAGCCAGATTTATTTTTTCCCCCGCCTTTTCCTTTTTTCTTTTATTTTTCAACACCTTTCCTCCTCAGTTTGCCATTCAATCCTCGTATCCCACGCTGAGATCTGTCTGTACTCTCATTTGTGTTTAAAACAAAAAAAAAAAAAAAAGAAGCTACAACCAGATTCCCTTAAACCCAGAGCTTTTCTTACTTGTCTGCCCCTCCGGTCAGCTTCCTGATGTAGGCATGGAATGACATGTGCTTCACAGGAGGCTCCAGATGGTTCAAATAATCCTCATCGAACGGCTGCCAAAAACACCACACAGAGCAAAGGCAGGTCAGGCACCTGTCTGATAACACCCTGATCACTGAGCAAATGGATGTTCCAGAGTCAACCCCACCAATGTGGAAGCAATCAAGGAAATTCAGGCTCATTTTCAAGGCAGCTACTACTGGGATACAAACAGTGCAGCTTCACAACGGCGAGTTTTATGGTCGCCTCCTGCTCTGGTAACAGATTGGCTCCACAAATCAGAACGAGCCTCAAAGGCAAAAAGCCTTTTCCTTTTGATATCTAACAACAAACAAGGAGCCAGCTGCTCCAACACGGCCAAGGGCTTCCAGAGCACTTCCAGCAGTGGGGAACAGAATCCTGGAATGGCCAGGATCCCCTTTGGAGGGGTGGCTGCTGCTTTGTGCCATAAATTACACAGCCCAGCACGTTTGGAGGCTAAAGCTGCTTCAAGCTGAATAATCACGAAATCATGGAATGGTTTGGGTTGGAAGGGACCTTAAAGCTCATCCAGTCCCACCCCCTGCCATGGGCAGGGACACCTCCCACTAGCCCAGGTTGCTCCAAGCCCCGTCCAACCTGGCCTTGGACACTTCCAGGGATGGGGCAGCCACAGCTTCTCTGGGCAACCTGTGCCAGGTGGTTCAACTGGGAAGTGCTGGGATACATGAGAGAAGGGATGAAACAAGAAGATACAGGGAAAAATGAAGAGGGAGGAAAAATGGAGTACTTTTTAAAGCACTTTCTGCTAAATTCATTATTGCAGAAAACCATCATTAACCATGATAAACCTGGGGTCACAAAGGCCTGGAGCTTTAGTGATCCCAGAGCCAGCAGTGCACAGCAGGATTCTGGCCTGGAAAAGTGTTCCACTCCTAGGAAAAGTGTTCATACTGGGAGAAACTGGTGTGAGTTTGTAGCACCCTCCTGGGGCTCTTACCTCGAGTGGGACACAGTGAACACATTTACCCAGGGGGCCGTGACGACACCTGGGCAGAGAGAGAGAAAAATGGGGTTAAATCTCATTTAACATGGGAACTGAAGTAGGAATAAATCTTATTTAATATGGGAACTGAAGTGGGGTTAATCTTATTTGATAATGGAAAAAAATCAGACTGTAAGAGTTGCTCTCGAGTAATTTTAGTGTGGAAGAGCTACATTTCTCCTCTTTCAGTTTGAACCCATCCCTCCTTATCCTGTCACTCCAGTTCCTGATGAATTGGACTTGAATTATCTTGTCCAGGTTGAAGTTAAACCTGAGAGTCTCAGGTCAAGATCAAACCCTCCTTATGTCCCTGGGAAGGGGCTCTGCTGTCCTAAAAATCACCTGAATCCACGTCAGGTCAGGTTTCACAAGCCTTCAAGTTCAAAGAATTCAGACTCTTCAAATTCAAAGAATCTCCAGGCCACGTGGCAGGGCAGGTTTTAACAAAAAGCCACCCAAAACATTCATCCTTTATCAGGCACTGGAGGATGGGCTGGAACAACCAAGTGTGTGTTTTTTCGGGCAGATAAACCCTGCAGGGTAGAGTTAGAGGAGAAAACCTCTCCTTTGGTGGTGACTGCTTTAAAAAAACCCTAAACCAACAATAAAATCCCCCCCAGCACTAAGTCAGTGCTGCTTTCCAAAGGAAGGGCTCTGGAGGTTGATGTGTGCAGACAATGGATGGGATCCAGTTGCAGGATTGATTTTAAGGAGGTTTTGTGGCAGATAATGTACAGACAGGAGCCCTAAATGCTGCTAATGCACTCAGTATCCTTCACTTGAGATTGATCCACCCTCCCAAACCCAGGAACAAGCCCAGACACCTCCTTTTATCCTAAATACCCACCCCTGGGCTTTGGCTCCCTGCTAGGAACAACTTCATTGATTCCTTGAAAAGTGTGGGTAAGTTCAAGACAATGTTTTCACCACAGAGTGGTGGGTTTTGCCTTTATTGCTTCAATAATGTGACATCCCATCACTTATGGTCAGTCTGGGAAGGTCAGAGAGGATTTTCCACACATTTCCCTGCTGCTGCAGCACTGAGGATAAACCATAGGGGGGACAACACCACAGGGAAGGGCAGATGATTCTGTTTCAGCAACAATTCCTGGTTGCCTTTAAAAATTTTCCCTCAAACCCTTTCAGGAGTCTCTTTCCAGAGGGTTCCAGACCCAAGGCCAAAACTGGAACCCAACTGGGACTTTAATGCTGAGCAATAAAACCCCACTACCCATCCAGGGGGAGTTCTAGCAGGACCAGTGTAGATTTTGGGTGGGTTTAACCCATTGTTGTATTATTTTTACACAAATAGAAGCTGCTTTGTTTCCCAAAGGCTCTTGCACGGAGGAGCTTTGAAAAGTGGGACTTTGGTGCATTTTTGTGAGCAAAAGGGACTCCCTGGTTTCACAAAGGTCAGAAAGGCACGTGATGGAAGGGAAGTAAAAAACTAAGCAGGGAAAACCCCAAGTCCCAATTCCACATCTCTGTCACGGGACACTTCCATTCATTCCCCTCGCTTCTGTGCTCCCCTTTATGAGAAGTGGCTGGATCTGAGGGCTCAGAGTGCTCCTGCTCAGGACATTCCCTGGCTGCTGGGCTCAGACATGACATTCCAAACTCTGGATACAGCAGGAGCACACACAACACCCCCCCACTCACAGCTGCTGGTCTCGGTTCCGGTAAATCTTCCCATCCTGCTTGATCAGGTACTGGTCGATCTCATCCTCCACCACCTGGGGGGCAGCCCCAGGCCGGGAATTTTGGGAGACAGAGGTGTCCATGGTCTCTGAGGAGGAGCCAGCTGGGCTCAGGGGGTACAGGAACAGCATATCCCCGTGCCTGCAGGGGTGGGAGACAGCACACAGGTAGTGGGAGGGGTGGGAAACAGCACCCAGGAAGCTGGAGCTGCTTCCCAGCCGACCTCCTGGAACATGGAAGAGCATGGAATGTGCCCCAAAGTATAATCAGACTAGCTCAGGTGGCAGCTGGAAGCTGCTCCATCAGCCACCTCTTCCTGCTGCTGTGGTCATTTGCCACAATAAACGTAAAACCTTTTCATCAAGAGACACAACCGAGGGGAAAAGATGGAGAAAAAGGCAAAGGGAATCTATGGAGAGAGCCAACAGCTCCAGGAGGGAAAAGGAGTAGTGTGGATCCCATGTGGATCAAGCCATACCCTTCCCAAGGCAGCTGCCAGCTGGCACATTCCAGGGACACGCTGCGCATGGGATGTGATTTTTCCCACTGCTGCCCATTTTGGAAGCTCCAAGCAGAGTCCCCCACGCTGGAAAAACCCTTCCCATGGGGACTCACTTGATTTTGAGCAGGTTGAGGGATTTGTTCTGGGCTGCTGTGATCTCCCCTGTCCTGTTCCTGTTGGTGTACACGGAAAAGCCATTATTCCTGAAGCCAAATTCCTTGGCGACCTGAAAGACGGGGGAGAAGGACAAGGTGTGAGGTGTCTGAGGGCTGGAAGGGGCTCAGAGCCAGAGCTGATCCCAGGGAACTCCTACTGCAGGAATTCAGCACAGTTCTGAGCTCAGGATAATGGGGAGACATGGAAGAAACACCTGGAAACACAAGCAATGGATTAAACCAGGAATTTAAACACCCAGAATGTGTCTCTCCCTCACACAACACGAATGCAGAGTTTGATCTAAATCCAGGCAAGCACTGCAGGACTGCAGGGAGAAACTTCTCCACTATCCCAGTTCTCCCTGTTTTCTTGCTCCAGCCACACCAACAAGTCATTCCCATCCTCCTGGGACCAGAATTCCTCATCCATACCTTCACCTCTGTGGATCTTTTGCCCTCAGCTCCGCTCCCACCAACCAGTTGCTTCACTCAACCTCTTCCCACTGTTCCGCCTGTTTATCCCCACTTTCCTCCTCTCTCCCATGGAATTCACCCCCAAAACAGCCACCTCTCAGCCCCCACGCTGGTTTTCCCTGCTCAGTTTAAGGCTGATTTACTTGGGATCAGTCCAACACCTCTTCCCAGCAACAATAATTTACACATTTGGCCACTTGAAAACATCATCAGTTCAAAAATGGTGTTCAGAGTTCCTCCACTTGACAAGTTTTGCCCCAAATTCTTAAGTCAATGGCCTTTATTCTTAATAATAAAAATAATCCCTGTGGCTTTGGGAACAGGGAATGCCCCCAGGACAAATGTGATGAGACACAAAGAACTGTCACATGAGCAAAGCCATGAAAAGCAGGGGATTTTTTTCCTGTCAGCTCCACTGTGATTTGCAGCAGTGAGTGATCCGTGTGAATGGGACCCTTTCATGGGGATCAGCTCCTGCTCCTCGGGCCACAGAATTCCATTTCTGGGGCAGACAAATCCCACAACACATTAACAACAGGTTTGAGTTGATTCCCGACTCGATTCTACCCTGAGCAGAGCCAGAGTCACTTTTTTAGGGCTTTTCCCTGGGTGTGGTACAAGAGACAGGGAGGATTATCCGATCCCGTATTCCTTGCACACTTCTGGAGCTTCTCTGGAGCAGATCCAAGTTAATTCCCTGTAGGGAAGTAGCAATCTGATGCCTCTCTAATTCCAGCTGTCCCCCTAAACACCAACCCCACTCCCTGGGTGAACATTCCAGGGTTAAAATCCACAGCACAGGTAGGAGAGATCTGGATTAAGATAAAACATGGATCTCAGGTGGCAAAATTTGCCCCTTTTCTCTTCCAAGTAAACCCTGGAAATAAACCCACACAGGTCTTGTGTTTGGCTCAGCAAGAGGACAGAACCTTCCCCAGACCAACAGGCCATTCCAGGTGCTTCTGTCCTGGCAGGAAGTGTTTTCCAGCCATTGTTCCACACTGCCTCAGGTAACCTGAGCCCTGGAAAGCAGCAGCTTGTTCTGCACAGGCTCCAGAGATCCTGAGAGCTTTTTTTCCCTCGGGTGAGGCTGCTCAGAGGCTCCAGTGGTGTCCCTGAGCCAGCCCTGGAATCCAGGAAGATTTTTCCTGGCCAGGTGGGAATGCTGTCAGGGAATGCTGTTGGGTCTGGGCTTCAAACAAAGCAAATGACTCACAGAGAGCAGGTTTTGGGCTGCTCCCATCCCCTTCCCTCTCACAAGGAGAACAAAGAAAGCCCAGTCTGAGGGTTCCAGGCAGCAGAGGAGTTCCAGGAGGGAATGAAATGGAGAGCTGCTCACTCCTAAAGAGCAAACTGACCACGGAGCAGCTGCATCACCCCACAGCCAGCCCCCCTGACAGCTCCCACGTGGCATGTTCCCTCAGCCAGGGGGAAAATCCTGCCCAGAGCTCCCTCAATCCCTCCCTTGCTCTCTCCAGCAGCACACACAACACGTCCAAACAACATTCCAAGCCCAAATCCAGCAGCTGAGCCAGGCCTGGACCCTGGTTTGACCATCCCCCAGCTCCCCTGTGCCATTGTCACCCTCTTCTTCCCAGCTGCCACTTCTTTGGGAGAACCCTAAAAAACGTCCTTCCTGGGAAAGCTCCCACCCCAGGGGACCCCAACGGAGAAGCTGAGGGAGTTTATTTTCTTTAAATGTGTTATTTTCCCTCTGGAACAGCAGGAGTTACCCCAACAGAAGTGTGGGTTTCCCCCTGGAATGCTGTCCTGTGCTGCTGGCAGTGAGATCAAACACAGGTATCCCATGGGATAAGCAGTGGGAGCCCTGCCCCATCCCTTGGGGAGGCACAGGGGGTCCTGGGGTACCTTTTTGAGGAACGTTGCCACCGTCTCTCTCTTGGTGGCCGTGATTCTCTTCACTCCCTCGGGCGACTGCACACGGATGATCTGGGGAGGAGAGGACAGTGGGTCACGGAGGGGGACAGAGCCCACCCTGAGCCCCCAGCCCTGCATTCCCCTGCTCCTCCCTCCCATTCCCATCTTCCAGAGGGTCTGGGAACACCCAAGGGGGCAGCACTGGGTGGTGTCTGCAAGCACAGGGGTGGAACCATCCCAATGCTCCGGTAGGAGCTTCTCCAAGGAAAACATTTCTCTGAGCTCAGAGCTGGAATTAAACCCTCAGGAGGGTGGATCAGAGCTCCCAAGGGGGGGTTATTCATGCAGGCACCGGTGCAACTGGTGTTACTGGGCACTGCACTGGTCGTGGCTGAGCCCTGGTTATCAGGAGATGGGGAGAGGCTTGGGCTGCTCCC
Source organism: Corapipo altera (assembly GCF_003945725.1). NCBI lineage: Eukaryota > Metazoa > Chordata > Aves > Passeriformes > Pipridae > Corapipo > Corapipo altera. The sequence continues at coordinate 62,817 of NW_020884913.1, forward strand.
GGGAAACCAGAGCTCAGGAACGGGAAAACCGGCAGATTCGGGGGGGGGGGGGGGGGGGGGGGGGGGCCGGGGGGGGCCTTCGGGTGCAGACAGGGAAGGGGCAAAGGTAAACCCCGCAGTCCCGGGGCGTGGAGGGGCTGGAGCTGTTCTCAAGGGGCCGTTCAACCGCTCCCGGGGGACACGAGGACACGGGCAGGGGGCGGCGTGTGTGGGGAGGGGACACGGGGGACACGAGGGGACACGGAGGGGGACACGGGGGGAGCTGCCCGTGTCCCGCCGTCACCCCTTCTCACTCTCTCAACTTCCATCCCGGGCACAAGCCCGCTGGGACGGGACCGGGAGCCCTTCACCGGCCCCACCAGCTCCTTCTCCACCTCCCCCCCGAGCCCCCGCCCGGGGCTCACAGACACCGGGGGGGTCCCGGCCCCGAACCGCGGGGGAAGAACCACGGGAGGCCGTCCCGCGGCGCCGCGGGCGCTGCCCGGCGCAGGCACCGCCGGGCCCGTCCCGGTGCCCCCGTCCCGGCCCCGCAGGAATCTGCTGCCTCATCGCCCCTCCCCCGGCCGCACTCACGATCGTCTCGGCCATGGCGCTGCCCGCGGGCGCCGGGGGCTCGCCGAGCCGCTCACGCACGGCCCGTCCCGTCCCGCTCGGGCTGTCCCGGCCCGTCCCGGCCCTTCCCGGCCCTTCCCGGCTCCTCCCGGCCCGGCCCGGCCCCGCCGCCTCCCGGGACCGGCCCGCCCCCGCGCCCGCCCCCCCCCCCCGCCCC
>NW_020884913.1:63685-69714 GCF_003945725.1 Corapipo altera
CCCCCGGCCCCGTGCCCGCCGCGCGCGCGTTCCGCCGCACTAAGGTTCCTACCCCGCGTGCAACCGCCAGCGGTCCCCCCATGCCGCCTCGGTGTCACCGCTAAATCAGTCCCCCATGCTGCCTCGGTGCTACACACACAGATGTCCCCCCCGTGACGCACCGCCCGCTGTTTAGTTCCGCATGCAAGCAGTGCCCGCGGAGGGGCCCCCCCCGGTGCTCTGGGGCGGGGGGGGGGGTTATCGGGTCCAGCTGTGGGGGTGCGGGGGAATCTGACCCTGCTGTGGCGGTGGGGATCGTACCCAGCTGCGGGGCGGCACCCGCAGCCCCATTTAAGCCCGCCCGCAGCCCCTCACATGATGGGAGTGTGACTGGGGTCTGGGCACGAGGTGATGGCGCTGAGCAGAGCTCGACCGTCCCAGCCCCACGGGGAGAGCACCCGGCTGCTGCCCCAGGTAACGCCAGGGCCCCCACTCCCCTCCCACGGGCCCCCCTTCCCGTGTCCCCCACATCTCCCCCCAGCCCCTGGGTGCTGGCTCTGTGCTGCATCCCGCATCCCTGGGGGCCTCCACAGGGATGGATCTGGGGGTCCCTGTCGGGGCAGGGTCTCTGGGGTGCACCCCTGTGTCCAGACCCCCGTGAGAGCAGGGATGAGGTACCCTGGGGGGGGGGGACTCAGCAAGGGGGTGCAGGGTGACCCCAGGAGGCTGTGACAGTCTGGCTGTGGGACGGGGGCACACACGGACACTTTCTGGGGGCTGTGGGACAGGGGCATGTGGGGATGTTTCCGGGGGGCTGTGAGTGGCTCCTCTGTCCGTTCAGGTGTCCAGGCTGGTGGAGCTGCCCTACTCCTCCTGCTCCGATGACGATGCTGACGGTGTCTCACTGCCTGGGGACATGGCCGAGCAGGACCCCGGGTTATGGTGCCCTGTGCCCCCCAAACCCAGCACCTTCAGCCGCTGTGTGCGCTACCTGGCCTTCCTCTGGAACCTCCTCTTCCTCCTGCTGGGGCTGCTGCTCCTGGCCGTGGGGGTCTGGGGGCTGCTGGCCAAGGCTGCCCTGCCCGGGGGGGAGCATGGGGCACCCCTAGGCTCGGACCCCATGCTGCTCTTCGTGCTGGGGGGGCTGGGGGCCAGCGCCGTGTCCCTGGCCGGCTGCCTGGGCGCCCTCCGTGCCAGCCCCTGCCTGCTCCGCTTCTTCCTGGGGGCCCTGCTGGCTTTTGCGGGGCTGGAGGTGCTGGGGGGGCTCCTGGTGCTGCTGGCGCAGCGGCGGCTGCGGGATGGGCTGCGGGACCTGCTGCTGCTCTGCCTCCTGCGCTACCAGGAGGACCCCGACCTGCAGTTCCTGGTGGACGAGGTGCAGAGGAGCCTCCAGTGCTGCGGCCTCAGGTCCTACCACGACTGGGAGAGCAACCCGTGAGTGGGGGCTCTGGGGGTGAGCTGGGGGGAGACCATCCCCACCACGGGGCTGAAAACTACGGGGTGGAAAACCCACCCTGTTCATTATGGGGTCTGTGGTGGGGACTCGTGTTTGGGGTGGTGGGAGCCCCGGAACAATGCGGGAAAGAGAGGGATGAGCCAGGACCTGTGGCTGGTGTCCAGCTCTGTGTCTGGGGGGCATGGGGAGACCCCATCCCTGCCCCCCAAACGTGTGTGGACCCACATCTCCCCATGTTCCCCCCTACAGGTACTTCAACTGCAGCGCCCCGGGGGTGCAGGCGTGCGGCGTGCCGGCCTCGTGCTGCCAGGACCCTCTGGAGAGCGGCTCCGTGCCCAATGCCCAGTGTGGTTTCGGGGTGCTGGCGTTGGGGGCGGCGGCGGCGGGCGCCGCGGTGCATGTGGGGGGCTGCGGGGCCGCGCTGGGCGCGTGGCTGAGGGGCCAGGCCGGGGCCATCGCTGCCGGCGCCGCCGCCCTGGTGCTGGTGGAGGCCGTGGGTGCCCTCATGGCACTGAGGGTGCTCGGGGATGTGGCGGCTTTCCGGGCGTGGGGGTGACGGGTGGGGGATGCTGGGGGTTTGGGGATGTGTGGGGGGCTGGTCCAGCCCAAAATGGACCGTGTCAGAATCCTGAACCCATCCATGTCCTTGTTCATCCCGCTGGTGGAGGCTGTGGGAGGCTCCATGGCACTGAAGGGCACTCAGGGACATCGTGGCTTTCTGGGTGTGGGAGTGAGGGCGTCGGGGGGTTTGGGATATGTGGGGGGCTGGTCCAGCCTCAAATAAACCTTGTCAGATGCCTGAACACATCCGTGTCCTGTCCATCTCACCATCACCACCAGTGTGGCCTCTGAGGGTGCTGGGGGACATTGTAACTGGGTGGGGGACACACACTGGGGATTTAGGGATATATGGGGAGCTGGCCCAGCCCAAAATAAACCCTGCCATTCACCCAAACCCCACCTCTGTTTATCTCCCCATGCCGTGGGGAGACACTTTCCCCCCAACCCCCAGATGGTGACACGACTCCTGCACTTGTTTAGGGTTTCAGGATTTAATTTTTCCAAGCAGAGCCCCACTGTACAGATGGAGCAGCCTCTACCTACACAGCACTATGGGGCAGGTGACCCAGCCAGGCCTGTCCCAGTCCTAGATGATGCCGTACTGAGCCAGCTCGTGCAGCTCCAGGTGGCTGAAGGCCTCCCAGGGACAGATGACAGTGATGTCTGGGGGGAGGAGAGGACAGAGATTGTGGTGGGGTAACACCCCCCCAGTCCCTGACGCCCCGCTGCCAAAGAGGGGAAGGGACCCCCATACCTGTTCCCAGCCCTTCCATGCCCGGGATGTCATCACCGAACCTGCAGGGAGAGAGGGAGTGTCTGGCCTGACCCCCAGGCAGCCCCCCCACCACCCCAGGGCCTGTCCCCACTCACCCCTGCACCCCCTTTTTGGGGGGTTTGCTTTTGAACTGCCTCGTCTGCCTCTGCTTGAACTTGGGGGGTCCCTTGCGGGGGGTGGCGGGACCCCCGGTCACCCTCGTGGCCGATTTCACCTCCAGCTTGGGGGGCTCCAGGCTCATGGCTCTGGGGGGGGGCTGGCAGCCAGCCCCGGCTCACGGCGTTCCCTGCGGATCCGGCGCTGGCACGGGACAGCTGCTTGCACCTGCTGGAGGGGGAATGGGGGGCACCAGCTTCTCCTCCCACCCTGTGCCCCCATTCCCACCATTCTCCCTAATTGGCTCTGAGGAGCCCCCTCCCCTCAACACTGACTCAGCCCAGCTCATCCCGCTAATCCCCTTTCTCCAAAGGCAGAGAAGGGTGTCCTGGGGGGGGCACCAGACCTGCTGCCACCCACTGGGGCTGTTCCTTCATCCCGTGCACCACATTCCAGCATGGATCTGACCCCTGGGACCACCGATGGCACTGCCAGGACCCCCTCCCCACAGCTTACCCCAGGGTCTGTGCTGTGGTGGGCAGCAGTGTGGTTTAGGGGTGGTGGGCACCCCAGGCTGGGCAGGGGGAGCAGAGGATGGCCCACGAGCTCTATCCCTCCTCCAGGCACCGGGAGCAGGAATTCTGCAGCACAAGACCTGGCTCTGGCACAAGGGGCTCAGCCCCACTGCAGAGCTCAGGAGCTGGGCACAGGCCTGGGAAGAAGGATCCAACCCAGGGAGATGCCTGGATGTTCCTGAATGATGTTCCTGAATGCAGGAATAGCAGCAAAGCAACCCCAACCCCGTGTCCCATCCCATCCCAGGAACCCCCAACTCACACAGTCCCACGGTTCCCAAGGCCAGTGCTGCTCCCTCCGTCCCACAGCCCGGAGATGCTCTGGGGGGCTTTTCGGGAGGGAGATTTATCCTGCCCGGGGGTAATAGGATTATTTAGCTCCCTTCTCTCCCAAGGGGTAATCCGGTGTCCTTCCCCCGCCCTGGGTGGGGAGGGGATGTCGGGATTAGTGCCGGTGGGACAGGCTGTGCCCAGCCGGGCGGCAGATCCCACACAGGGCGATCCCACCTCCTCCCCTGGGGGATCCCCCCATTCCCCAAGAGATTCCCTCAGCGCCCCTCGCTCCCAGCAGGAGGGATGGGACCCCCATCCCAGTCTCCCTCCCGGCCCAGGTGGGGGTCCTGGCACAGGGGGTGCCCTCCCAGCACCATCCCTGCCAGTGCCACCACAGGACACAATCTGGCCAGAGAGGGTCGGGCAGCCCCTGCCCACGGCTGGTGTCGCTCCAAAGCTTCCCTAATCCAGCACTAAAGCAATTAAAAACGGAATAATCTCAGCACACTTTAATTGAACTTCAGCCCCCGCCACTAACTGCAATTAGTTGGGCTCCAGCAAATAGGATTAGAGGGGATCCAGGACTGTTTTCCATGGAGAACAAGCTACTTCCGTGGCAGAGAGCAGGGCCCGGCTGTTAATTTGGGTTCATTAGCGGGTGACACTCAAGGGCTTGGTGGGTCCTTGGGAAGCTCATCCTGGGATGATAGGGGGGTCCTCATGGCTGTGAGTCCCTCAGGATGGAGGGGAGGTGCCAAGTTTATGGGGTTTTAAGATAGAGGCAGAAGGAATCAAGGAAGAAAAGGCACCATGGAGAGCAGGATGTGACACCAGGGACAGTGTCCTTGACATGAGGCTGCTGCTTCCCACGTGCTTGGGGCCACACGCTGCCTCTCACGAGCCCTTCCCATGGAGAAGCCCCTAAGAGGCTTATGGGGAGGGGTCCAGCACAGCCCTCCCCACCAGGGCACGGCCAAGGTGCTTAAAATCCCCTCAAGGTGCTTAAATTCCATGCAGGAGCGTGAGGAGGAGGAGGAGGAGGGCTGGGTGTGAGGGGCCACCCAGCCTGCCCTTGGCAGGGATTTGCCATCCCAGGGGGGGTGAACAGCATCCAGCTCCCGGGAAATCCAGGGCTCAGGACAGGCCTGAGCTGCTGCCTGTCCCCAAGGGCAGGATCCTCTGTGGCGGGAGGTGACACGGCCTGGAGTGACACCCCTGGGATCCCGTGCTCAGCACACACCAACAAACACTATAAATGATCCCAGACCAGACCCCTCCACCCAGCCTGGAACAGCGGCCCTGGGGCTGTCCCCTGCCACTTTGGGGGACCTGGGGGGAGCTCAGTCCTTCTTGGAGCGCAGCCTGATCTCCATCCTGAGAATCATTTTGATGTTCTCGTCCTCCACGTGCTGCTCCACAGCCTCCAGGGCCCGGGCTCCCCCATCCCGGTGCCGCTCCAGCAGCTCCTCCACGTACCCCACCCACACGCAGTTGGGGCAGCCGGTCCCGCAGCAGTGTGTGGGTGGGGGGGGGACTGGGGGGTCTGCAGGGGGGACCCCACCATTGCCACCGGGGGTGTCTGTGCTGCTCTCCCTCCCTGGGGTGTCCGAGGAGCTGCTGCCCTTTCCTGGCGTGTCCGAGAGCTCCCGGAGGCTGGAGATGTTGGGGGGGTGGGGGTGCGGGGTCCCTTCTCTGGGCACCCCCCCGGCGCTGTTTGGGGGCTGCAAGAACAAGACCCCCCTCATTGCTGATGCCAGTCTGGGGGACACGGGGTGTGGGGGGGGCAGCCCTGGCTGCTGCACCCCCAACTCAGCCCCAGGACCCCTCTCCCACCACCAGCACCCCCCAGCAGCTCCCCCTGTCCCCCCTAAGCCCCCTCATATCTTCCCCCATAATCCCCAGACACACCCCCCCCCCCCCAGCATGCCCCTGGTCTTCCCACAGCCCCCCCGGCCAAACACCCTCTTGTCCCTCCTCAGTCCCTCGCTCACCCCCACGCCCCATTTCCCCCTTGTCCTCCCATTTCCCCCCAGCATCTTCTCCCCCCCTCAGCCCCCATCCCATCCCCAGCCCCTCCTGTGACCCCCCAGCACCACCGTGTCCCCCTACATCTCATCCCCAGCACCCCCTTGTCCCCCCCCGGACTCGCCGTGTCCCCTCCCGTCCCCAGCACCGCGTTGTCCCCCCGGGTCCCCCCTGTCCCTCCTATCCCCGCTCACCCCCCGGTGCGGCCCCGCCAGGCGCCGCGCCCGCCGCAGCAGCATCCGGCCCCGCCCCCTAAGCCCCCTCATATCTTCCCCCATAATCCCCAGAC
>NW_020884913.1:69814-104228 GCF_003945725.1 Corapipo altera
AGGACCGGGACAGAAACAGAAACCGGGACAGAGACCAGGGCAGAAACTAGGACCGGGACAGAAAGCGGGACCGAGATCGGAACATGGACAGGCCGTTCCGCGGCGCAGCAGGTCAGTGCCCGCGGGATCCGGTCGGGATCGTGCCTGGGACATGGACCCAGTTTGGGACATGGACCCCAGGGGGGGTCTCGGGGCGCGGGTGGGCCCTGGCGGGGGTCCCACACTCGAAGGCTGGGTCCTGATCTCTCCCTGTGCCCGGGTCCCGATGTCTCCCCGTGCCTGGTCCTGATCTCTCCCCATGCCTCGGTTCCAGTGTCTTGCTGTGCCCGAGTCCTGATGTCTTTCCATACCTGGATCCTGGTATCCTGCCATGCCCAGGTCCCGGAGTCCCAGCCTCCAGGTCCCGGTACTTCCCTGCAGGCCTCTCACTGTGCTCATTCCCTGCAGGAAGGAGAGGAAGGTGGACAACATGAAGCCCAAGCACCCCGAGGAGCAGGAGATCCCGTTCCGCCTGCGGGAGATCATGCAGAGCCGCGAGGCCATGAAACGCCTGGGCCAGGGGAAGAGGAAGGCAGCAGGTGGGACACGGAGGTGGCCCGAGCAGGTGGCCCAGGAGCCCATGGCACAGCTGGAATCTGCCATGGGAGCTCCTTGTCCCTCTGGTGATGTCCTGGCCCTGCCCTGGCAGCAGGAGGGATCCTGGGGTGTCACTGCTGCAGTAATGTCCCCCGTCTCTCCTAGAGAAGAAGCAGCAGCAGAAGCCCAAATCCAAGGGGGACATCCCGGTGCCCAGGTTCCGGAGGGGGAAGGGGGAGTCGGAGCGTTCCTACATCTGCCGCATGGAGCAGGAGGTGCAGCACGTCCTGTTCCTCACCGAGAACCAGCTCCAGCGGGAGCCTGAGCGGGAGGACACGGCTCCAGAGAAGTCCCAGAGGAAAAAAGAGTGAGAGCAAGGCCATGGGGGCTGGATGGGGCCAGCCCAGGCCTGTGGCCTGTCCCCCTGCTCTGGTCTGCAGGGCAGGTCTGGCATTGGCAGCGGCTGGTGGGGCAGGTGGGGGGCTGTGGACCCCCTCTCCATGGATTTGGATCTCTGAGAATGGAGCCACAAGCCTGCTTCACCCTCCTGGGGGGTGAGCTGTGGGATTTGTGTGGCTCCTGTGGGGTAGGGACTCACCTCCTTGCTCCCAAGCCCTGGCCACAACGAGGCTCCTCAGGTTTCAGAAAAAGAAGCTGGAAAAAGCTCGGAAGAAGAAGGAGGAGAAGAAGGTGGACATGCTGGAGAAGAGCCTGTTCCAAGGTGGGGCTGGAGCAGGGTGGGCTGGAGTGACCCCCAGCCCTGGGGGGCCAGTACATGGAGGGGATTGGCACATCCCCAGGGGCTCTGACCTGACTCTGGTTTCCCTCACAGACACAGTGGCGTTTGGGGAGGTGGTGACACAGCCACCCACCATCACCTCGCGGCCCCGGGGACGGGGTCCTGCCGAGCAGGTGAGCTCTGGGGGACAGTGCCACCCCCCCGGGTACCTGCAGGGCTGGGGTGGCCTCAGTGGCCCGGTGGCAGCTCCTGGCAGGGCGGTCCTGGTGTCTCATCCTTCATCCCTGAGCTGTCCCGGCTCTGCCCACAGGCTGGACGGAAGCGGCTCCTCCTGACGCCTCGGCTGGGCCGGAGCCAGGCATCCCCCGTGTCCCCAGTGTCCCCAGTGATGTCCATGGCTCGCCGGCGCATCGTGGAGGAGGAGCGGGCGCGGGTCATCCAGGCCTACAGGGACATCCAGAGGCGGAAACAGCTCCAGCGGGAGCGTTCCCAGGCTGGGCACAGGGCCCTGCACTGAGCCCACCCGGAGGGGCTGTGCATTCCTGGTCCCTCTGCAGGGACCCCAGGACTCGAAGGGGACATTGTTGTGATGCTCTCCTGTTGCTGCTGAGCCCTGGGACTCCCACAGACTCCCTGGAGTGGGGTCCCTGCGGTGCCATGGACCTGCTTGGAGTAAAAGTGCCAGTGGGAGCTGATGGCATGAGCATGTCTGTGCTACCGCCCTGCCCGGGTTCCCTAGGGACTGCTGTGCAGGCAGATGGCAGTGCCAGGCATGTCACTGTCACCACAGGCTGGCCCTGGCAGGGCTCTGGTGAGGGCAGGATCCTCATTGCTCAGCCTTGAGGAGACCCCAGTGCCTGGCCATGACCCCTCCAGCTCCAGTCCTCAGTGGGAGGAAAGCAAGGCAGTGCTGAGGACATGGAGCATCCCCCAGGGCTCGCCTGCACAGTGTCACCTCCCTGTGGTGTCACTGCTCATGGCACTATGGAGCCTCTGGTCTGTGGCTGCACCACCCCTGCCCTCAGCACTGCTGCTGTGTGCCCCCCTGGCCCTGGCAGACCCCTGATGACCCCGGTGCCAGGTGTGCTGCCACATCCCCACCACCGCACCCACACCCCCACTGTGCCACCCGCCCCATCCGTGCGATGCCCCCGGCAGCCCCTGGCTCCGGGCCCCGGGGAGGCTCCGGGGCTGCTCCCGGCGTGGCTCAGCCGTGTCTGCCCTCACCTGCCCGCACAAAGGCCCCGCTGTTCCGCGGCCCCCGCCGGCACAAAGCATTCCCTGTTGGAGCGGGGCTGTGGCCGGCGCTGGCGGCACCGGTGGGATCCCGCGCTTCCGGAGGGGCTGGACATGGGAGGGAGCCACCGGCAGCTCTGCTGTCCCCACCGGAGCTGAGCAGGGACAGTCTCTACTACCCTGCTTTTTGGGGTCACCACTGTGCCCCCGGGGAGCTGGACGGGCCTTTGGGGTGGTCACACACTGGACCCCGCTCTGCCACGCGGTGCCAGTGGCTGGGAGGAGGGAGCGCTGCGGTGACAGTGGCCCTGGGCATGTGAGTGCCTGGCACTGCTGGGGGATGTTCCTTCTGCCACCCGGCACCAGGTAAACACAGGTGCCAGGTAAACACAGGTACCAAGTAAACACGGGAGCGGAGCCAGATAAACACGGGAGCCAGATAAACATGGCAGCCAGATAAACACAGGAGCCAGGTAAACACGGGTGCCGTGGGGGGACATGGCCACATCCCATTGCAAACACCCGCCTCCCACGGCTGTGTGTCCGGAGCCGGGAGCATGGGCATGTGCCAGCCAAGGGCACGGTGGGGACATGGCATGTGCCACTGTGTCCCCCTCGTGCGGGCACTGTGCAGGGCACACGTGCCCGCTGGCAGCCCCTCTGCCGCCATCCCGGCTCCGGCTCAAGGAGAGCAGGTCACCCGCCTGCCCCCACGGAGCCATTCCAGCCCTGAATAATTCATGGCACCGATGGCCGCAGGCTTCCTGCCCAGAGGAGGAGGAATGGCTGTGGAGGGGAAGGCAATCCGAGCGGGAAAACCACCCGCGACCTTGGCACGTCCTCTGTGCTGCGCTGCCTCCCGCCCGGCAGCCCATCTGCCCACGGGATCCCGGCCCAGCCACCCCATCTGGGAGGGCTGGGCACGCTGAGGGCCCTGCCCTGAGCCCCCCCTTGCTCCCTGTCACCCCCTGAAAGGGGAAGGTGGCACTGAGCCCGCTGGCACCGCGGTGGGATCAGAATGGGGGAGCAGCTGGTGACACCTCCCATCACGGGCCACCTGTGACAGCACCGTAGGAAAAACCACCTTTATTGGGGTGACCTGAAAAAAAATGGGGAAGAGGAAAAATGACAGAGAAAGCCGCAGGCAGGGTGAGGGGCCCAGCCCCCTCCCCAGAGGGGTCCCCGAGCCCCAAGAGGGGAAGGCACCGAGAAGGCAGCTGGAACTGTGGGGCCCCAGCAAGGCACTGATCCCCCAGGCCCCCAGCAGCCCCCCTTCCCCAGCAGTGGGGAAACCGAGGCATGGCTGGAAGCAGAGCTGGGGACAGCTTTGTGTCCCCTCACACCCTGTGGTGGGAGAGGGCCAGGCCAGCTCAGGGTCCCCAGGGCTGGTGGGGTCAGCATGGAGCCGGGGGCTCGGTGCCCTGGGTGGGGGTCCCACCAGCTCCCCAGCTTCAGAGGGTCCATGGCCCGGGGGGGACGGGGTGTCTGTGCATCACAAAGGCAGTGAGGGGACAACTTGAGGTGTCCCCATGCGAGCCAGTCCTTGAGGCAGGCTGTGGGGTCCGGGCAGAGCTGGCAGCTTGCGGGTGCCAGGGCCAGGTGGGACGGGCAGGTGGGAGCGCTGGCTCTGGGGCCGTATCCGGGCATCCCATTGGCAGGAACTGGCTCTGGCTGCTGGCCAGGGTGGGATTCACACGTCAGGGCAGGATGAGGCTTGGCGAGACCTCGGGAGCAGGACGGAGGGGCCGCGGCTGTGCCAGTGCTGCGGGACCTGTGCCACGGGGGCTTCACCACCGGTTCCTGCTGTACGGGGACTGCACCTGCGGGCAGAGCGAGGTGGCACAGCAGTGGCACCAGGACTGTGGCTCCTGCACTGGTGGCATGTGCACCCTGACCCACTGGGGGTCTCTGGGTGCTGGGCAGAGCCATCACCACGGCAGGCAGACTTTGCCCCTGCCATGGCTGGGTGCCCGCTGCTGTTCACTCACCTGGAAGCTCCGGGTGTCCCGTGAGGTGCTGATGTGCCGGGCCTGTGCTGCAAAGGCGTCCTCGGCTCGGAGTGTGGAGCTGGCACTGCCGGGTGCCGGGCTGGTGGAGGCGCGGGGCAGGATCACGTCGTAGGGACCTTCACTCTGAGGGACAGACACGGGAGGTGTCACAGCACTGGGAACACCCCCAGCCCCGCAGGGTCCCGGGGGAGGAAGGCTCAGAGGGTCCCCACCCTGTTACAGGAGGCATTGGGACACGGGGGTCTTGGCAGCCCTCACCCCCTCACCCCCTGTCCCCCATCCCGGCTGCCTGGTTGGAAGCCCGATAGGATGTGGCTGCCCCCAGTGCCACCTGGTGTCACACTCACCATCCCCTTGTGCATCAGAGCCATCTCGGTGGGCTGGTACACGCTGGTCAGCAGCTGCCCGTTGTAGCCGCTGTACGGGGACACCGGTTTCTTGGCTGCAGAGACACAGGGACAGTCACCACGGAGCCACCCCCCCTCACCGGGGCTCCTGGTACCTCATTAGCAGGTTTAATGAGCTGACTCAGCAGCTCTGTGCCTTTCCCAGGGGACGCTCCTGTCCCCAGGGTTGGCATCGCTGCGCTCCCGGCGCAGCCCCTGCCTGGCTGCAGTTTGTTATTGTAGGGTCTCGTGGGTGTGGGTGCTGCTCGGGGGGACTCTCCCTGCCCTGTGGGGTACAGACACCTGGTGCCCGCCCGTGATGCCCACTGGGGTGACTGTCACCACCCCATGTTATTGTAGGGTCTCGCGAGTGCAGTGTCTGCCCGGGGCAGAGGGCCGGGAGCCACGGGCACCCCACGCCGGGGAGGGAGCACCCAGCGGCTGCTGGGCTCAGCCCAAACTGGTAGGCCCAGCCCGGCCAGTTCTTGGGAACCACAACAGGCGTCAGTCCCTGGCAGGTCACTGCCAGACGTCTCATCACCCACCCACTGCTGCCACCCCCGGTGGGGACATCCCTGAGGGTCCCCATGGGTGAGGGTCCCTGGTGCCTGTTGGCAGCTCCACCACGGGGCAAGAGGGCCCCTGGTGAGCCCCAGTGTCTGCCAGCAGCCCTGTCACGGTGTGAGAGGGTCCCTGATGAGGATCCCTCATGCCCACCAGCAGCCCCACCGTGGGGTGGGAGAGTCCCTGTGAGCCCCAGCACGCACCGAAGGAGGGCTCATCCATTGAGAAGGCTTTGTTCTCCACGAACATGCTCTGGGACTTCTGCTCCTTGAGGATGGTCTCGTAGCCCACCCCACGTGTGGGGTAGCCGTCATCCTCAAAGGCCTGCTCGGGGCTGCGCCGCGTCACGTGTGTCACCTCGGGGATGACGTAGAGCAGGACGAAGGCGCAGGCATTGCTGACCAGCGCGATGGCCAACGTGGGGTCATCCCAGCCGGGCTTGTGGCCGGCGCGCTGGTTCCCGTAGAGGTACATGACAGTCCACGCCACCCAGATGGCCACGGAGAGGCCGGTGGTGGCCAGGATGAAGGCGCCGTGCTTGCGCCAGCGGCCGTAGCGGCCGCAGAGGGCCGGCCAGGCCGTGCCGAAGGCGGCCGCCAGCAGGAACATGACATAGATGAGCGCCATGACGAAGTCAGCGTCCGCCAGCTGGCAGGGGTCCGGGGGGCTCTCCTGCCGCGCCACCGTGATGAGCAGCCACTCGGCGTTGATGATGACCTCCACCGAGGTGAGAGACAGGGCCACCGCCAGCGTCACCCAGCCCCGCGGCGCGCGGTTCCGCCGCGCCAGGAAGTTGAGGGCCATGGCGTGGGCCAGCAGGCAGGAGAAGCAGATCCCGAAGAGGACACCGAAGAGGAAGCGGCGGGAGGTGCAGGTGGAGAAATCCGGCCCCACGATGAAGTCAAAGGTCAGGCAGAACAACCCGAAGGTGCCCAGGAGGAAGAAGACCTGCGTGGCCACCAGGCTCTTCTTCTGGGGGTCCTGCACAAAGGGCAGGCTGGCCACCAGCACGATGGTGAGCACGAAGGTGGTCACCACGCCGAGACTGGCCACCGCCTCCACCGCGATGCCCCAGCCCGCCGAGAGGTCGCAGAGGTTGTAGTAGAGGGAGGAGAGGCCCTGGCTGCAGCCCGGGGGCGGGGTGGGCTGTGGGGTGGACTCCGTGGCCGCCGTGGGGAGCAGGGCCAGCAGCACGGCCGCGGGCTCCATCCTGCACCGCGGCACCCGGAGACCCTGCGGGACACGGTGGGGTCAGGGCATGGCAATCAGGGACATGGATCAGCTCCTGGCTCGGAGCATCCCTGCCCACAGCCCCCCCCCCCCGGCCATCCCACGGCAAGGAGTGAGGTCCCGGGAGCCCTGTCTGTGCCAGCCCAGCTGAGCCCACCCCAGCGGGGCCAGGGAGCTCCAGATGGGACCAGGCAACCAAGTGTCCCCCATCGACTCCTTGCCTGGAGACTGGTGGCAGCTGAGGGGAAATCTCTGTGCCCCACATGTTCCCTCCTGACACAGGAATTCTCTGGGGTTGTGCCCATCCCTGCCACTGGTGCCAGGAGCAGGCAGCACTGTGCCCGCTGGCTTCCTGGGAACACCGAATGTGGGCCCGGGCTGGATGGCAGAGGTGATACCGGAGGACAGGGCTGACCCTTTGCCTTGTCCCTGCATGCCACCATGTTCCTCTTTCCACTTCTCCTGTCCCACTTCCCTCCTCTGGCTCCGGGCACTGGCCCAGTGCAGGTTTCGTGTCCGGCCCACTGGCACGTAGGCAGCCGCAGCCTGGCACAGCACGGCACGGCACAGCCTGGCACGGCATGGGGTCCCGGTCCCTGTCCCCACTGCTGCCACCCAGGAGCCGGTGCAGCGAAGAGGAGGCAGCAGAGAAGCTGCAACCCCACTGCTGAGGGGAAGAAATGGGGAGGACACCCCCGGCAAGCTGACTCCGGGGCCAGGACCCCCTGCTCCCCCAGGGGCACCCCGAATTGGGCACCCCCCCGGCCCCGGGATGGGGACAGGGACCCCGGTACCACAGTCGGACAGAGTCCCCGTGCCCGCGGGTCGGACCGGCTCCACCGTGTCGGCATCGGCTGCTACCCCCGCACCCCCAGCGCAGTCCCTCCGCACCCCCGGCCGGCTCCCCCGCGCTTCCAGCCCAGCTCCTCCTGCAACTCCACCCGCTCTCCCTGCACTCCAATCCCGCTCCCCCTGCACCCGCCACCGGTTCTCCTGCACCCCCGTTGGCTTCCCCCGCATCCCCGCCCGGGTCCCCCCGCACTCCCGCACCGCTCCCCCCGCGCCCTCTCCCCGGTTCCCCTCGCATGCTCCCCCTGCACGCCCATCCCGCACCGTCCCGGTGTTTCCCGGAGCTCTCGCCCGGTCCTGGCGCCGAAACTCCGCCTGAGCCGCCCCCGACCCTCCGGCCGGAGGAACTGAGGGGGCGGACGGGTCCCGGTCCCTTCCCGTCGCGGTTCCCGGTGCCCCCCCAGCCCCGCAGGGCTCGCCCCCGCCCCAGCCCCACTCACTGGCCGCAGCCTCCGGTGGCCGCCGCTCCGCTCCCCCCGTTCCGTGCCGAGCCGAGCCGAGCCAGCCCCGGTGCCGCCGCACCATGCGCCTGCCCGGCCCGGCCCCTCCCCGAGGTGCGGCTCAGCCCCGGGAGCGCGGTCGGGGCCGGCCGGGACCTGCCCCGCCGCACCGGGCGGGGGCACCGGGATCCCGCCCCGGGGCATGGAGGGGGCTGGGGGCGGGAGCACAGCCCGGGCTGGGGGGGTGGAGCAGGGGGGAGCCCACCTGGTCATCGGTGTGATGAGTCTGTGTGTGCGTAGGGGGGAGGTGTCTCTGTCATCAGTGCGATGAGTCTGGGGGAGTCTCAGCCTGTCTCTGCTGAGCGCTGCCCACTGGGAGAGATTCTCAGGGGACAAAGACAGAGTAGGAGGGGCTGTGTCACCCACGTGGGGTCCTGCACCGGCCTCCGGTGGGCTCGGGGGTGGGAGCCGGGAGCGGGGCGGCCCCGCCGTGTAAGGATACACAGGCCTGGAGGGGCCTCCCGGAGGAATGTCAGCTGACGGATAAAGCCGGAGCCCTTGGCAGGACAGCGGGACCCAGAAAACCCCAGAAAAGCCCCGGAAAAGCCCTTCCTGTGGAGGGCTTGGGGCCAGGGCAGCCCCAGCCTGGGGGCACAGACAGGGCTCGGTGGTCCCTGTCCTGACAGGGGTGGTTGTAGCCCTGAAGCTGGGATGGGGTACCCCACCGTCACCCCATCCATCCCTGGAGCTGGGACAGGGCACCCCACAGACCCTGGGGATGGGGAAATGCCCCAGGAGATTTGGGGCACCCCTGGGAGAGGTTTCCAGGCCGCTGCTGCTATTTCAGGAGGGTGAAGCACAAGAGCGAAGGATGCAGAGGAAAGTTCAATGTGCCTCTGGCAGGTCCTGCCCCAATCCAGGCCAAGGTGGAAACAATCCGGGGAGAAAGGGTGGCTGAGCAGGAGCCAGCACAAGGACTGGCACCCGCCAGAACCGGCAGCATCTGTGGCACAAAAACTGGCACCCACCGGAGCCAGGGGGGATGGGATGGTGTGTCCAGGCTCAGTGCTTCGCCCGCTGCCACCCTCCTGCCCTTCTTCCTAAAGAGCCTTTGGCATCGGGATGGCATTTGGGGTTGGATCATCCCTTCCTGCCCTCACAGGGCAGGACAGTGCAGGGTGCAGGCGAGGGGCTCTGTAGTGGCCCCCTGTGGCTCAGTTCCCCCAGGGATTTGGAATGCAGACTCCAGGACTGGATAGTCCCCGCTCCCTGGGCAAGGCTGAGCCTTGGATAAGCGGTGCCGGGAGCAGAGGCCGTCTGTCCTGCCGCCCCCACACCGGCAGCCCGGCCTCTCCACCGGCTGCTTCCTTCCGCCGGAGGGTTTCCCGGCTGCTGATTCAGCACGAGACCCCCGTGACCCCCCGTGGGGCCACCGGCAGGCGTCTGTCCCGCCGGGGCTGCCCTGTGCCTGCCCCGCGTTCGCCTTTGTGTCCCTCCCCCCCCCCCCATGGAGGGTGATTTCCTCATCCTCTTCCCATGGGAACCCTCACATTCTCCCATGGTGGGTGATTTCCTCCCCCCTTCCCAGGGACACTCTCATTTTCCCCCCCACAACAGATGATTTCCTCTCCTCTTTCCCGTAGGGACCCTTCCCAGGCTTCCAGTCCCCATTGTTTGCTCCTGGGGTTTTTGTAGGTCCTACAGAAAAACCCCACCATGCTGTGGGGTCAGTGGGGGGTGATGTCACCGAGTGCTGGGACTCGCTGCCCTTGGTCTCCTCCAGGGGCAGTGGGTCCCTGGCACGAACCTTCCAGCACGGGCAGAGCCCAATCCCAGTTTCCCGGTGCTCTGGGTGGGCTGGGAACCACAATCCCCGTGGTGGGACTGGGTAGAACTGGTCCTTCCAGCACAGAGGCCACGGTGAGGGGCTGGGATGCCGCTCAGCACCGGGATCTGGACCCTGGCCAGGCTCTATCCAAAAACATCGACATGCCGGGCGCATTTTTTCCAGGCTTACCTTTCCTCGGGAGCCGCAGGGACGGGCGGCTGGCACGGTGGCACCGCTGGCTGAGCCCTGTCTTCGCGGTGGCTTCCCTCGGGAAGGCGAGGACAGACCCTGGAGCCGGCGGTCCGGGGGGGTCCCTGTCGCCCTCCCAGCGCCTCCCGCAGCCCCGGCCGGGGCTCGGAGCCGTTTCCACCGGAGCCCCTGACGCCGTCAGCACATTTCCACCTCCTTTGCCAAGTAAATAAATACGCACCGGCTGGCACAGGGGGGCTGGTGGAAATCGGGGGCGCCGGAGGCAATCCTGGAGCTCCCGCCGAGGGTTCCCGTGTCAGCCGAGCCCCCTGGCCTGCGGCCCCTCAGCCCCTGCCCGCCGGGTTAATAACTAATCCCTTCCCGGTCCTGCTCTCCTCACGTGCCAGAATTAATGGAGCGAGAACCTCCCAGGTACCCCCCGCGCCACCGGGTCGGGCTTTAACCCTGTGCCCCAGTGCGGATCCGGCCTGGGATGCGGTGACATCCCTGGAGGGGTCTGTCCATGCCAGCAATGATCCGGGTGCGAGGGCAGGGTGAGGGCGTGTGTGGGTCAGCCCCACATCCCCGGGAAACGCTACTCCCCATCCCACCCCTGTATGGGCACACCCAGGGCTCGGTGGGGTGGGTAGGGGGGTCAGTGGGGTTTGAGGGGTGCCTGTGTGCCCTGCCAGGGCCAGCTGAGCCCCTACCCTCCCCCCAGCACCCCCAGGGTCTGTCCTGCTTGGTCTCAAGAATCGGAACAGAAAGCCTGGACTGTTTGGGGGGATTACACTAAGGACCTTATGGGGAATTAGGGTGGGGACAGGGCTGGTTTGGGGGGCTGGGGGTGCCAGCTCCTGTCCCCTAGGCAGTCCCAGCTCCTCAGTGTCCCATCCCTGCCCTCTGGTGGCAGCTGGGCCCAGCGTCACACCAGATTGGTACTGGTGTAACTGGGTGCACCCCATGCGGGGAGGCATCGAGAGCCCCCTCCCCTGCAGCCGGTGGGAGATGCTGCACCCTTGTGTTTGGGGGACACCCTGGGTGCCCTGGGGGGGCTACAGCCTGGCAGGGACACCCCCCGGGGTTGTCAGGTAGGGGCCAGGAGCTGGGGTCTTACCATGTGTCCAGGCCCCAGAGCTGGGGTCACTGGACCTCGTGGGTGCTCCCTGCAGCACCCCCCGGGCAGCAGGGCGGGGGCACCGGGGTGGGCAGGGCAGAGGGACCCCGTGCCAGGGGTGCCGAAGCTGGGTGTCCCCGTTCCATCTGCCCTCAGGGAGCCAGACCCAGGCAGAGTTCTGGTCTCAGCACGGCAGTTTATGGTGGAAGGATCATCCCGTGGGCTCCCAGCAGGCACCATGTCCTTGCAGGTCTTACAGAAGCTCAGCTGTGCCTGCCACCCCTCACCACAGGCAGCTGTGCCCCCGTGCTCCCCAGGACCCGAGCTGGGGCACATCCTAGATGAGTTCTTGGGGGTCCCAGCACTCTGTGCCCCGAGGGGCTGAGCATGGATAGAGCTGAGCTGCCCATCCTGGTGGGGCTCAGGGAGCAGGGAGGGGTCCCTGGGGTGCTGTCACCAGGCAGGGCATCCCAAGGGCCCCAAATGAGGGGCTGGGCACAACCGTCTCCTCCTGCCACCACCAGCATTAACCCTGGCTCCGTGGAGGTCTCCCCAGGTCCTGGTGTGATGTGTGGGGCTGGGTGGGCACTGGGACCCCCAGCCAGGCACTGCCCTGGCTCAGAACGTGGTGCCAGCCAACAGCTCCAGCGGTTTGAGGGCCGGGGGTGGGAAGTGGCTGCTGCCCCGGCGGGGGGGGGCCGTGCCGGGGGTGCCCCCGCAGCACCTCGCCCACCGTGCGCCTGAAGGTCTGGCTGACGAAGCAGTAGAGGAAGAAGTTGAGGGAGGTGTTGAGCATGGCCACCATGTTGGCGATGTCCAAGGCCAGGTGCATGCGCCAGTCCCTCCTCACCGAGGCCACGTACAGGTGGCACATCATGACGACGGCGCGGGGGGCCCAGAGCACCACGAAGGCGGTGGTGACGGCCAGGAGCAGCGCCGTGGTCTTGCCGCCCCCCGCGCGCCGCCGCCGCCGCTTCAGCTTGAGGATGATGATGGAGTTGGTGGCCAGCAAGATGCTGCAGGGCAGGAAGTAGATGGTGACGCAGTGGAGCCACTTGAGCGCCGTGTCCAGCGCCGTGGGCGGGTCGGCGTCACGCCACACGTCCAGCCACCAGTAGAAGGGGATGCCAGTGGCCAGGGCGGCGGCGAACACGGCCGCGATGATCCTGCGCGTGCGCTGCGGGTACGACACGGCGCGGTAGCGCAGCGGGTGGCACAGGGCCACGTAGCGGTCCACGGTGAGCAGCACGGTGACCCAGGTGGAGGCGTGGCTGGACGTGAACTCCAGCACGTTGACGGTGTGGATGAAGGCGCTGGGCACCGCCCGGGCCAGGATGGCCGTCTGCAGGATGAAGCCCACGAAGATGATGAAGACCTGGATGAGGATGTCGGAGGTGGTCAGGGCCAGCAGGTACCAGTACGATGACTTCTTGGTCCTGGTGGCCAGGCGGGACAGGGCCACGGCGGTCAGGATGTTCACTGGAGGGAGGGGAGTGATGGGTGGTGGTGAGACCTCCCCCCTGCAGCACTCGGGACCCCAGGGGTGCCCAGGCTCCAGCTGGGGGGGAGCTATAAATATCCCGGTGCCATGGGGATTTGCTGAGCTGATTAATCTCTTCTGTGTGTCAGCCCAAGCAACACAAATACCATCTGTCCCTGTGGTGGTGGCACCTGCCCTGGGGCTGGGCAGCTCAGCCAGGCACTGGGGCCGGATCTGAGGCCAGGGCAGGGGGAGCAGGTTTGGTTCCCCCACCCTGAGGACTCTCCTCTCCATCCCCAAACTCCCTGGGGTGATGGAAGGCTGGGACAGGAGCTGAGGCTCTGCCAGCAGCCGAGAGCACAGAGCTCAGCACCCCTCGGAGGGGCTCAGACCCAGGTGGGTGTTGCCCCTGCAGCCCCCTGCCCCCCCAGCCCCCTCACCTGGCAGCCCCAGCCCCAGCAGGACACTGTAGTACACGATGGGGACAATGCCCACCAGGCAGGGTGACCGCTCTGGATCTGGCTCCGGCCGTGCTGACACCCCAGCCAACGACACCGCCGTGCTGTTGGGCACTGGGACCGTCATCTTCTGCCAAGGATCGGCTGTGAGGGGAGATGGGGGATGAGGATCCTGGTGGTACCTGGGCGGGAGGTCAGCCATGACATGGCACTGGGGGCTGGGGGACAGAGACCGTCACACCAGTGTCCCCAGTGGGTTGGATCCTTGCCCTGCAGCACCCATGGACAGTGGGCAGCTCCAAAATGTGCCATCGCAGGCAGACTTGGGGCTGCTGCTCCCAATGGAGCCAACGCACCCCGAGCCCCCTGTGCCATGTCCAGGCTGAGCCCCCACCACCAGAGCTGCTCCTTCTTTATCCCCCAGCCCCTTTTTTGTAGAACACCAGGTTAAAACACCATGTTCTTGGGCATCCGCCAGGAGGGGGAGGCTCTGGCCCCCAGCCCGGGCTGAGTGCACTCACTGGGTCCCAGCGGTGACAGGGAGGACCCAGAAGTGCCAAAGGGGGGGTCCCAGCGCTGCCAAAAGGGGAGTGCCCATCTCCAGGCTGCCAGCGTGGTCCTTTGCCAGCTCCTCAGGCTGAGGAAGCAGAGCCAGCTCCAGAGGCATCTGGCAGTGGCCCTGCCTACGGCCCTGCCCGTATCCTTATCTGTATCCGCATCCCTATCCGTATGTGCATCCGTATCCCTATCTCTGCCCGATCCCTGCCCTATCCCTGCCCTACCCCTGCCCGTATCCCCACGCCCACGCCCCGTGCCCGGATCGTGCCCACGCTGCCCTCGTCCATTCATAAACTCGGGTGGCTCCGCCCCCTCCCGAGACCTGCACTCCTATTGGATAAAGGGAATTAGGCCTCACCCAATCAGAAAGGAGTTTTCCAAGGATGGTGGGGCCAGGGCTGAGCGCTGCGTTCTGATTGGTCAGAATCCCCCCCAAATTATCATCTCCCGGGGGACCGGTGCCGGAGGAGGGTGAGGGGTCCAGGGTGGTCCCGGGATCGGGGATGTGGGGGAAGTCCTGAGCTCAGGGGTGTGCGGGGTGCAGGGGGGTCCTGGGATCGAGGGTTTCAGCTCCCAGTCCCACGGGGACCCCAAATTGCTCCAGTCCCAGTCACCGCAGACCCCCGACGGCTCCGGGGTCAGGGGGGCAGTCAGGTCTCTCTCCAGGACCCCCACTGATGGATCTGCTCCCCCAGCAGTGCCCGAGGAGTGTGTGGGATCCTGGGGGTCCCAGCCCCCCCGGCCCTGCGACCCTCTGCCGGGATGGAAGTGCCGATCCTGAGCAGAGCCCGTGGGGGATATGAAGCGGAGGATGGAGGAGCAGAGGGGTGCCAATTAACTTCAAATTAGCTCCGGCTAATCAGCAGGAGCGAGTCCCGTCCCTCTACGCCCCCCCGTGGAACTGGGGCATCGATCGGCTGCAGCCGCGGCGGGAGCGCCTTTAACCCTTTCCCAGCCCTGATCCCCCTTGCACTGCTGGGTCTGCTCTGGGCCCTCCTTTGCTTTCCCAGCCCGGGGTCCCGCACCTCAAACCCTGCGGGACAGGGACTCACACCTCGGCGGCCCCAGTGCCACCCGCTGGGCGTGTGGTGCCACCTTTCCTGGGCCTGGAGAGTCACTGGTGTCCGTGTCCCACTCAGTGGCTGTTTCCCTGTCAGTGTCCACGTCCCTGTCGCTGTTCGTGTCCCTGTTGGTGTCTGTGTCCCCTCCGGTGTCCGTGTCCCTGTCGGTGTCCGTGTTCCCACTGGTGTCCCTGTCCCCGCAGGTGGCTGTTTCCTGGTTGTCGTCCGTGTCCCCACCGGTGGCTGTTTCCTCTCTGGAGCCTGTGTCCCTGTTGGTGCCCGTGTCCCTGTCGGTGCCCGTGTCCCCTCCGGCACCCACAGCATGTCACAGCCTCCCGGGGTGCAGGACACGGGGCGGAGGGAGAGCGGTGTGGGCAGAGCCACGGGCAGAGCCGCGGGGTGGGCTGGTGGGGCACAGGGACGTCACCAGGCCCAGGGCTCCTGTGGGGGCCAGAGAAGGGCTCACCTGGGAAGCTCCGAGTGGCTGTGACACAGATCATCCCCACCCCGGAGCAATAGGGGTGGTGGTCTGGAAAAAGCGGGTCCAGGGTCCACGGCCACCTCCGGGGACAGGGTGTGTGCACAGGGTGTGACGTGTGAGTGGCACACAACTGTGAATCCACGTGCTGCCCCTGTGTCCCCGCTGGGTTCTGCCCTGGCTGTTCCTGAGTGCCCACTGCCAGGACACCCTGCTTGTGCCTCAGTTTCCCCAGCAGCACAGAGAGGTGTGGGCTGGCTGGTGTCCCCTGCCTGTCCCTGGGGCCACTGAGGAGACTCCCACCCCCTTGGTGCCCCCCAGCCTGCAGGGTGGTGCCCTGGCAGTGCTGCCTGGCACAGGTCGCTATGGTGAGCCAGCCCTGCACCGCCTCAGCCACAATCTCCGGGCCAGCGTAGCTGCTGCGTCACCTCACTGGGGGCTGGGGGATGCCACCCTGTCCCCTGGTGCCCCCCAACAGCAGCCCCACAGTCCCCTGTGCCCCCCCATGGCCTCTGGGCACCTCACCCCATGACCAGCCAATGCCCCTGTGGGGGACCAGGGGATCCCTGGGCTGTGGGTGCTGCCCAGGCTGGCACAGTGATGGCAGTTCACCAGGTACACGCTGCCACAAGCTGTTGTTTTTTCAGGCGGGGGTGAAATGAGGCGTCAGAGGACGCGGTGAGCCATGAACCAGCTGTGCCACAGCGGGGCCCCCATCCCCTGCTCCACTGCAGTGAAGGGACACCCTCCTGGGCTGGGGCACTCTGCTGGCACCACACTTATGGGGGTCCCCAGCCCCACAAGAGCACAGGGCTGGAGCCCCAGCCCCATGGCCAGTACGGCATCACCGACCTGCCTGTCCCTGTGAGGGCACAGGGGTGGTTGGGTGGTTTGTCCCCAGCCCCTCGCCCTGTGTGTCAAGGCCAGATGCTGCTCCCGCCCCCTCGGCAGCTGCGGCAACATCTGCCCACGCTCACCAGCTCCCACATGTTCCATCTAAGCCCATGTCCCAGGCTGGCTGTGCAGTGGGATGGGGCTCCTCGGCCTTGCAACCCACGTGAGCCCAAATCTGTCCTCAGAAGCCCCCGCTGGCACCACAGGACCCCCAGCTGTGCGGCAGCACCCATGGCACCAGCTCTGAGAGCACCAGGTTGGACCCAACACACAAGAACCAGGAATGGTTCGTATCCCCCCCATGGCTCTGGCACTGCCGAGGTCTCAGTGTCTCCCTGGCCGCATCCCCAGGAGCAGGGGGTCCAGGCACTGCCCCTCGAGGTGACCTGGTGCAGGGTGTCTGGGCTGAGCACAGTGCTGGGGGAGCCCTGGCTGTGGGTAAGGGGCTGCTGTGCCCATGTGAGCTAGGCTGCCCCCATCTTGTGGGGTCTGTGTACCATCTGGGGGTCCCAGTTCTGGCTCCCCACCACCTGGTGCCACCAGGGCCACAGCCAGAGTGGGGTACTTACCTCTGGCAGCGGAGTGGGGGCACCCAGCACCCCCCTCAGCCTGTGCTGGTGCCACACCAGTCCCAGCACATGGCATTGGGGCTTTGGGGTGGCAAATGCCACCCCAGCCCCGCGGTGAAGCCCCTCCAGAGGCGTCGGGGTGGGCGAGGGGCCATCAGAGGCCGCCCAGGGTGCACGGGCGGCCTCTTGGCTGCAAAGACTGGGAAAAGGGCAGGCAGTTCCTGCCGGCAGCCCGGATGCCATGGTGATGGGCTGCTGCCGGCATGAATACCCATGAGCCGGGGGAGCGGGAGGCCACCGAGCTGTGCACTGAATGCAAAGACCCCGCTGCCGGCACAAAGGGCCGCGGGCCGCGCGCGGGGCTCCGGCGTGGCCAGTGGCAGGAGCGGGTGGCACACGGTGACATCCCCGTGCCGTGCCACAGCCCATCGGGGCGCCCCGCCGCAGCACCCCGGGGTGCGGGGCTGGGGGTCAGGGTGGGATGGAGGGAGGCTGGGAGCGGTTCCCTTGGCAACGGCCGGTCCCAGTTTCCACCAATCGATGTGTCGGCGCGGGCTGGGAGGGCCGGGAGGGCGCGTGTCCTACATAAGGACCGGGCGGGCAGCGTGTGCCCCGCCAGAGCCGGCAGATGCGCCTGCGACGCCATGGCCAGGCTGACGGGCGCCCGGCCCGTGGCCGCCCGGCGCTGGGGCTGCGCCGCCGCCTTCCTCCTCCTCCTCCTCACCGTGCAAGCCGGTAAGGGCGGCCGTGGTGCGGGGAGGGTCCCCGAGCAGGAATTCCTGTTGCCCTCGGTGGGTGCCGGGGCGCAGCTCAGCCAGGGATGGTGCCCACGGGCTCTCCGGCAGCCGTCGGGGTGCCTGGGAGGGATGCGAGTGGCTCCTGGACGTGCTGTGCCTCGTGGCCGTGCCCCTCGGAGCCGGGCTGTGCTCAGGGAAGGGCTCGGACCCACGGGCAGCAGCGTCCAGCACTGCGGGGTGCAGGGATCCTGCTCCCCTTCCCCAGCCCTGCTCAGCCGGACTTAAGCTGGCACCGGGAAGGGTAATCCGCTGGCAAGATGGGATTTGAGAGGCAAGATGGATTTGAGACAGATGGGGCCGAATTCCTCCTGGGGGAAGGATGCTCTGGGGAGCAGGTGGGAGTTGTGCCAGGAAGGAGAAGAGGAGAGGGAGGAAGGTTCTCAGTGCCCACAGGACAGCCCCGTCCCACATTCTCAGGTCCCTCTCCAGGCCCTGTTGGGATCCCAGCACAGACCCGCAGTGACCCCAGGGCTGCTCGGACCACGGGACCCCCGCCCCTGGGAGTGGGGCAGAGCGTGCCTGGCTCCCCACACCCATGGGCTCTCCATACCCCCGTGTATCCATCAGGGATGTGGGGGTTGTGGCAATGCCCGGGGCTCACTGTGCCCACAGCAGGGACAGGGCAGACCGGGCTGTGAGCCAGTGCCGCCGGCACCCGGCCATTTCCCAGCACGTCCCAGCCTGGGACATGGTGGTCTCAGCCCTTCTGCTGCAGGAAGGCAGTTTTTTGGCTCTCAAGGACACAAACGTCCCCATGTCCCTTTGTCCTCCCACACCCCCTTGGCACCAACCAGCCCTTTGGCACTGGGGAAGCAGAGCAGGAGGTAACCCCGCACCGCCCCACAGCTGGGTCCCCTGGGCCGCCTGGGGGGTAGCACTGGGATGATCTCATCTCCCCACAGCCCAAAAAGCCGACCTTAGCGGGGACACCACGGCTGCCACCATCAACCACTCGCTGACGCTGCTGCAGCGGCTGCAGGAGCTGCTGCAGAACGGGAACGGCAGCGACTCGGTGCTGCGGGTGCGCTCGGCCGCCTCCGACGAGGCCAAGGTGTTCCACACGCACCAGCTGCTGCTCAGCCTCCAGAGCGAGGTGTTCGAGAGCCTCCTGCGCAACCAGAGCGTCGTCACCCTGCACGAGCCGCCCGAGACCGCCGCGCTCTTCGACAAGTTCATCAGGTGCGTGGGGGCCCTGTGGGATGGGGATCTCAGGGAGGATGTGGCTCCCTTGGAGACCCAGTGGGATGGGGATGTCCCCCAGGGGGATGCAGCTTTCCTAGAGACCATGGGGAACCCCATGGGATGGGGATACCCAGAGGGATGCTGCCAAGGAAAGGGGATGTTCCCTTCTGGGACCACAGGGACCCCATGAGACAGGTACGTTAAAAGGGATGCAGCCCAGGAGGGAGGATCCTCTCTTGGGGACCGTGGAGGTCCTGTGGGATGGGCGTACCTGGAGGGATACAGCCAAAAAAGATGGATTCTCCCCTGAGAACCGTGGGCCACTGTGGGATGGGGATATCCAGAGGGATGCATCCAAGAAGGGAGAATGCTTCCCTGGGCATCCCACAGGATGCAGCCCAGGAGGGGAAATGCTGCCCTGGGGACCACGGGGACCCAAGGGGTGGGGGTACCCAGAGGGGCGCAGCCAGGACAGAGGCTGCTTCCCCGGGAACTGCGCTGCTGGAGTGGGGGTCCCCACGTCACCACCCACGCTCCCCCCAGGTACCTGTACTGCGGGGGGGTGTCCATCCTGCTGCACCAGGCCATCCCCCTGCACCAGCTGGCCAGCAAGTACCGGGTCTGGGGGCTGCAGCGCGGCGTGGCCGAGTACATGAGGAGCCACCTGGCCAGCGAGTCGAGCCAGGGCCACGTGGTGGGCTGGTACCACTATGCCGTGCGCGTCGGGGATGCGGCGCTGCAGGAGAGCTGCCTCCAGTTCCTGGCCTGGAACCTGTCGGCGGTGCTGGGCAGCGCCGAGTGGGGCTCGGTGAGCGTGGAGCTGCTGCTGCTGCTGCTGGAGCGCTCCGACCTGGTGCTGCACAGCGAGCTGGAGCTCTACACGGCCGTGGAGGGCTGGCTGAGCCGCCGGCAGCCTGAGGCGCCCGTGGCCGAGCGGGTGCTGCGTGCCATCCGCTACCCCATGATCGCGCCCAGCCAGCTGTTCCGGCTGCAGGCGCAGTCGGCGGTGCTGGCGCGGCACCGCGGCGCGGTGCAGGACCTGCTCTTCCAGGCTTTCCAGTTCCACGCCGCCTCCCCGCTCCACTTCGCCAAGTACTTCGACGTCAACTGCAGCATGTTCCTGCCCCGCAACTACCTCGCACCCAGCTGGGGCTCCCAGTGGGTCATCACCAACCCGGCGCGGGATGACCGCAGCACCAGTTTCCAGACCCAGCTGGGCCCCAGCAGCCACGACGCCGGCAAGAGGGTGACGTGGAACGTGCTGTTCTCGCCGCGCTGGCTGCCCGTCAGCCTGCGCCCTGTCTACTCGGACTCGGTGTCGGGCGCCATCCAGCCCGTGCGCATCGAGGACGGGCGCCCGCGGCTCGTCATCACCCCGGCCATGAGCAGCCCCGACTTTGCCGGCGTCACCTTCCAGAAGACGGTGCTGGTGGGCGTGCGGCAGCAGGGCCGGGTGCTGGTGAAACACGCCTACAGCTTCCACCAGAGCTCGGACGAGGCACCCGACTTCCTGGCACACGCTGACCTGCAGAAACGCACCTCCGAGTACCTCATTGACAACTCCCTGCACCTCCACATCATCATCAAACCCGTCTACCATGCCCTCATCAAGGTGAAGAAGTAACGAGGGACAGACGGGCCCCACGGGGGCAATGCTGAGTCCTCCTGCTCATAGGTAGATGGGGGTCCCCACACTAGGGGACCCCAGGGCTGTGCTCTGCACTACCCACCCCTCCCCGAGTGTCCCCTGCCATGTCCCGTCCCCATCGCTGCCCCTGGGGATGGGGGGTGCTGGGAGCCCTCCAGCACTGGGCAGGGGGTGCTGGAGGCAAAACATGCAGCCCACAGACACAATGCAGACCCCATGGGGACAGGGACAGCCCATCCTTCCTGTGGTGCCACCCCTGCAGCACTGGGAGCCCTCTGTGTGGGCAGCTGGGTCCAGCTCAGAGGCAAACTGGGAGCTGCCAGGATTGGGGATGAGGGGTCCATCTGCCTCTCCTAGTGGAGGAGGGGTGGGGGGCACCACCCCTGCTGATGGTGGCAGTTGCCCCATCCCTGTCTGGGCACCCCCAGCCCCTTCCTAATAAATCAGAAAACAAGTATGGGGACGTGTGGGGCATCTTTGGGGTGACACCGCTCCCCAGCTCAGCTCAGCTTATTTTGATGGAACCCCTGGGAAAGAAAACACCCATGGAGACACCTGGTCCCTGGGTGCCCCATCAACACCTGGCAGTGCTGGGGGATGGCTGTGTGTCCCCGTGCTGAGCATCCACAGGACCCCGGAGCAGCCACGTGGCTCCATCTCACTAGGATGCATTTCCCTGTGGGGACAAGGGTCCCTGTTTGGGGCGGGTTTGGCGTGGGGAGAGCTGGCCCTGGCATTGCACACTCACGGGCGGGTTCAGCCCTGAGCACAGCCTGGGGGAGGGTCCTGGGGGGGGGGGGCTCTCCCCCAGCCCCCAGGGTGCCATCTGGGCCATGTCCCCATCGCTGTGAGATCGCTGCCGGCAGCTCGTTAATGATTAATTAGCGGGGGTGAGGAGTGGGGGCGGCTGCTGGTGCTACCGGCAGGGCAGTGTTTACCCAGCCCTGATAACCCAGCCGGGGACTGCTCCTGCAGCGCTGGGGGGGACACACCGGGCTGTGCTCGGCAGCACCATCCAGCTGGGAGGGAGCCTGGAGGGGGCCAGGACCCCCCTGCTGCCACTGGCCACCCTGCTGTGCCCTGTTCCATGGGCTGGGGACACTCCAAGGGACACCCTGAGCTGCCGTGGGTGCTTGGCCAAGCTCAGCCACCGGCTTTGAGCCATGTCCTGGATTGAGGAGGGGACAGGAGCAACCGGATGACTTTCCCACCCTCTGCTCGACCCTGCTGTGACAAAAGAGGAACCACGATGTGGAAAGCAGTGGTTTATTCACCACAAAGAAAATCAGGATGCCAAGGGCCAGGGAGCAGCCGTGGGGTCAGGATGCTGTGCAGAGCCCAGCCCACGGGGGCACAGAGCCCACAGGGGCACAGAGCCCACGAGTGCTGCCCAGCTCAGGGCCAACTGCCTCATCCCTGCAGGAGCCATGGAGCAGCAGCTCTGGCACGAAGGGGAAAGGAAGGCGAAGCTGGAGTGCACTGACCTTGGCATCCTCCCCCTTCTTCTTCTTTTCCTATTCCTACGCAGCCTCCTCCTCTTCTTGACTCTGAAACACAGAGGCTGACCCTGTGCCCTGCCCTCAGTGGGGTCTCTGCCACAGTGCCCGCTGTGTCCCGCCCCCCATACCTCTGAAAACAGGGACACTGTCTCTCCCCTCCTCTGCTGCTCAGCCTTGATGACATTGAAGAATTCCTTGCGGGCCTGCTTGAACACCTCCTGGGGATCCTCCGGCTCTTCCCTCTTGGCCTTTGCCAGGAGCTGTGCCCGCACCTGCAGCTCCCGCTGTTTGTCCTGCAGGACCTTCTCCCGCCGCGCCTCCCGCTCGAACATCTGCGGTGGGATTTGGGGCTGAGGCGTGTGGGGGGCACAGGGGACCCTGTGCTGTGCCCGGGGACAGCGCAGGGCTGTGGGTAGAGCTTTGTGTGAGGGGCTGGGGCCATGCCCGTGGTGAGGGGGCTCGGCTGGGGCCTGGCACACACCGTGGAGGTCAGGGACTTCTCGTTCTTCCGGAGGGTGCAGAGCCCCGAGGAGATCTCCAGGATGTTGATGGTGCCCTGCTTGGTGCCACAGCCGACGATGCGCCCGTTGTCCTGTGGGCGCAGGCTGAGGAGGGGATCGTTGCTCACCTGGGGATGGGGGACACGTGGGTGGTGGCACTTGGCCCTGGAAGTCGGGCAGGATGAGCTGGCAGAGGCAAAGCCATGGGGCTGCCAAACTCGCTCCCCTCTCATTGCTTGGGGCTCAGAGGGGCTGGGGACCCACCTTGAGGCTGAGGGAAGGCTCCTTCTGGTGGAAGAGGAAGTCCCAGACGTCCAGGGTCCCGTCTGACCTGACAGTGAAGAACACAGCCGGCTTCACGGGGCTCCAGCACCCGTCCAGCAGGTAGGGAACGTGGCACCTGCGGGCAGAGCTGCACCTCAGCCACGCTGGCACCGCTCTGCCTCGGCCTGTCCCACCACCCCGAGCTGACCAGACCCCTCTGGCACCTCCCTGAACCCGCTCTGCCACCCAGGGATGGCTTTTGGCCAAGTAAACACACCCTGACACCTACTTGGTCTCCATAATTGATGACGAGTCCAGGTTCTCCTCCGACCAGATGCGGGCAGTCCAGTCACCCACTGACAGGAAGACTTTGGGGTTGAAGGGGCTCCTGGCCACGGCATAAACAGCCCCGATGTGGCCATTGAAGACGTTGGCGATTTTCTCGGGGGGGGTCTTGGCGTCGCGGTTGCAGTTGATGATACTGCCCTGCTCTGTGCCCACCAGGAACTTGGTGGGCTGAGGGTGGGAGCAGGAGAGAGCAGCTGTCAGCAGGATGGGTGTGGACAGCAAGGGGGCCCTGCTGCAGCCAGAGCCCTGGACCCACCACCAGTGGGGGATTTAGGGACTGAAATGCCAGAATAACCCTGTGTTTTGGGAGCACATCCCAATTCTTCATGAATCTGGCCCCTTGGGCTGTGCCCGTGGTTGGGGTATGAGCAGTGGACACAGGGACACTGACCATGGAGAGTGAAAAGTCCAGGGAGATGGCACCCAGGGCATTCTTCAGCTGATCTTCCCGGGTGATGTCCAAGACCAGCCTCTCGCTGGGCTGTGACAGCTTGCGGATGTCCCACCACAGGACCTGTGGGGGAGAGGCCATGGCAGGGGGCTGTGGGGGCTGCTCCTGCTCACCCAGGGGTGCTGGAGCCCAGCAGCTGCCCTGTGCCAGCCTGGGGGGGCCTGGATCTTGTGCTGCTGAGGGGCAGCACAGGCAAGGGAAGCTGTTTTGGGTCCCCTCAGGAGCAGCTGGCACCATCCCCTGCCCTGGCCCCTTCCCTGCCCCAGCCCCTCACCTGCCCGTCTGTGGAGGCTGAGAAACACTCAGTGCCTGTTCTGGAGGGCAGCCAGAGCGCTCCATACACGGGGTCCCTGTGGCTGAGCTCCACGGGGGTCGCCTCCATGGGCAGCCCCCCTTTCCTGGTGTCCCAGTACACTGGGAAGGAAAAGAAAAGCCTTCGCTCAGCTCCTTTCCTTGTCATGTGTTTTCCCCTTCCCAAGTCAGAGCAGGGAGCAAACCTCACCAGGTGCTTCCCACCCCCAGGGGTGGTAGGAGAGGGGGGAGCACAGCACCCTTCCTGCTCAGCCCCTGGATCCAGCCATCCATCCCTCCCATGGCTGCCCCGAGTGCTGCAAAGGGCTCCCTGGCATTGGGTCCTCCCTTCCCTGGGTACCCACTCAGGTGAGCACACACCTGTCCACAGGCAAATCCCAGGCCCTGCTCCGGTGGAATATTCCCAGTGGCAGCACTAACTGATGACACTCTGTGAGTGCAGCAGTGCTGGAGCCAGGCTCCTGCTGAATCAAGCCCCATTCCCCTCACCTATCTGCCCGTTGTAGCAGCCTCCCAGCAGGTGATGCCAGTCCTTGGGATTGTATTCCAGGGTCACCACAGGGGACGAGAGCATGAGGGTGAGCAGTGGCTTGTAGGGGGTTTCTGCCAAGGAGGGATGAGTGAAGAGCAAAGGGTGAAGGCAGTGCCCCAAAACCAGCCCCCCATCCCACCCCACTCCCTGCCATGGATGTGCTGGATGAGGTCACTGGGATGTGGCAGGGAAGGGAGCTGGCCTGGGGACAGACCCCTGGCACCTCCACCCCTCTTCTTTGTCCTTTTCACCCCAAAACAAACCAGGTCTGAGCAAGGCTTGGACAGATCAGGGCAATTCTCACCCCAGGCTCCTGCTGCCTCTTTCTTCCTTCATCGACCCAACTGAACCACATCAGGACAAGAACCTTGTACAAGGCACATGGCTCTGCTGCCTGTTGTGGTTCTGGAGCCATGGAGCGGGATTTTGTTTCCCGCTTTCCAGCTCCCATTTCTCCCCGTTTCTGCACGGCCCAGACCTCCCCCCCTGACCCTGCCCGGGTGCTGCGAGGCCTCATCCCGCTCTGAGCCACAAAGTGCTTCCGCTATCGACCGGTGGGTTCTCCCCTCCCCTTACCCATATCCCAGATGTAGGAATCAAAGCTGATGTCTCTCCTCTTGTCCTGGAACTCCAGGCTGCAGTAAGCCACGGCCAGTTCCTTGCCAGCGTCGGGGTGCCAGGAGAGGTGCGTGGCCGTCCTCCTGACCACGTTTGGGTCCCTTTGGGATGACAGGTCATCCAAGAGAGGTTACTTTGCGAATCCCTGGGATGAGCATCTCGCAAAGGAAGTTGTGGGAACCACAGTTAAACCAATCTGCAGCCCTCAAGCCTTGAGTGCAGGAAATGATTCTCCGGTGGGTTGGGTGGGGGGAGAAAAGTTGATGATTTCATCATCTTTCCAGTTATACCTTTCTGAAAATCCAATTCTCTTACTGGATCTGCCTCCTAAAACAACCCAACAGCCCCTGATGCTGAAATTAACCTTTGAGGAACTGAAAAACAAGCAGGAAAATCCTCACGCTCAGAGCTGAGTCTAATCCTGGTTCCCATCCCCAAATCACCTGAGCAGGGGAGGGAAGGGAGGGAGGATGGATGATTGGCTCTCCAGCCACAAACTGATCCAGGACCATCCTAAACCCACTGGAATTTAGCTCCTAAAGGTTTGAAGGTGGTTTGACCCCACTGTGGCCCTGCGGAGCCTGGTGAGCCCCCCGGCTGTGCTACCTGAAGGCACTGATGTTTTTGGCAGAGGGAGGGTCCTCAAACCCGTCTTCCTCTTCATCGTCTGCAAAATATTCCTCATAGATGTCGATGGCATTGTTCTGCCTGATGCAGTGCTCCATCAGCTGCAGGGACAGCACAGGATGTGTCTCTGGGGCTCTGGGCAGATCAGGGGGTTTTGGGGGGGATCAGGGGCAGGGCCTTACGGTGCCAAGGTGCTGGATGACTCTGGTGTAGATCTCATCCCTCTCTACCTCCTCCCTGTAGCGGGAGGTCAGCTCTGTGTTCTTGGGGTCAACGTGCTTGGGCCACCCCCCCTCCACGTGGTTCACGCCCCGGGATGTCGCCTGCACTCGCTCCGTGTTCACCTGGGCAGGGGGACACAGAGGGATCGGAGGCCCTGAGCCCAAAGGGTGCCAGACACACCTTGGCCCCTCAGGCCAACTGCCTTCCACATGTCTGACATCCCGGGATGTCACCTCGGTCCACTCCACGTTCTCCTGGGGAGGGGGGACATGGAGGGATCGGAGCGACCTGAGCCCAAAATGTGCTTGACTTTGTGCCCCCGTGAGGGCCCAGCACAGCCCCCAGAGCCCCCCGGGGTGGTGCCCCCGTACCTCGTGCAGAGCCATGACGGGCGCATGCTGAAGGGCGAAGTCCACGGGGTCCTGGGGGATGAAGTCTTCGGCCAGGCTGGGATCTGGCGGGATGTCCACCGTCACTTCGGCCGGCAGGTCCGAGAAGTTGCAGGGTCGCCCAAAGTCGCTGCGCTTCCGCGTGTACTCGAACTTGATCTCCATGGTGAGGGGGGACCCCCAAAGCAGGGGGGGCTCGGGAAGGAATGGGGTGGTTGGGGAGGGAGGGAGAGACCCGAAAGGGAGTGGGGGCCTCAGGGAAGACTCCAAAAACGAGTGGGAGACTTGGGGATGGAGTGTCCCAAAAGAGAGCCCCTGAAAGATGAGGAGGCCTCAGGGATGGAGAGCTCCAAAACAGAGTGGGGTCCTTCAGGAACTCTTAAAAGGAACAGAGGCCTCAGGGGTGAAGGGAGAGCCCCAAAAGACAGCAGGAACTTCGAGGAGAAAGAGAGGGTCCCAAAAGAGAGTGAAAGCCTGAAAGGGAGTGAAGTTGTCAGGGATGGAGAGATGGTCCTGGAAGGGAGTGGAAAACTCAGGGAGCCCCAGGAGGGATTGGGGAAGGTCCCAAAAGGGAATGGAAACCTTGAGAAACCCTGAATGTGAGCAGGGAGCCTGGGGAGGGAGTACCCTGAGAGGGCCTAGGGGGCTTTAGGGAGATCCCAAAAAGGCAGCAGGAGCCCCAAAATGGAGCTGAGCTCCAGGAACAGAGAGATGAAGAGCTCTGAGTGTTAAAGGAACACCCCGGAGGCCCCGGGACCCCGGTGGGGCCCGTCCAGGTCCCAGTCCCGGTGGGGCCTGACCGGGGACGCGTCGCCGTTGCCAGGCAACGCCTCGACACCCACGTGACACTTGCCTGCCGCCACGTGACACAGGCTGCGCACCGACCTCCTCAAAATGGCGGCGCCCGTCGGTGTCACGTGATGGCCGCCATGTTGGGAAGGTCAAATAAAAGGTGCCTCAAACAGACTATCCAAAAAAAAAAAAGAAACCGTGTGGAGGAGATAAATTTAGTCCAAGTGTTTATTATCTTTTCCCCCTCAAAGGGCACATACAAATCCAGCCGGACTCCAGCTCCCAGCCTGAGTCCTTCGGTTAGTTCACATGCGGTTAACAACAGCTCTTCTACCAGTACCGTTACATGGAAATGTTAAAAGCCAAAAAAATAAAAATAATAACAAAATCCCTTGGGATTTCCCCCAAAAGGGAGGAATGCTAGTCATGGGGAACATGGAAAGAGGGAGGCAGGTGGATGTACTGGCCCTGGGTGGGGGGCACCCACCACTCCATCCGCGCCCTTTGGGCTGCAGGGTCTGGGTGGGATGGAGCAGGGGTCCTTCCCTGCTCCATGGGGAAGGGCTTCTTGGGGATCCCTGTGCCAAAGGGCAGACCCAAAGGACCCGTTCAGCTCACACTGGTCTCCCAGCTCCTCTGCCTGGAGCCCTGAAAATGCTGGATGAGCTCCTGCCCCAAGGTGGCAGGTCCACCCTGTCCCCTTCCCAGGCACCCCATCCCACCCCAGGGAAGCCCCAGTAGTCCCTAACCCTCTCTCAGGGGATTTCTGGCTGCCCCAGGACTGTCCTGCAGGAGGAGGGGATCCTGCCCCATATCCCAGACCTGCCCTGGGGAGTCAAATCGCCAAAAAGAGCATAAAACCACCCAAAAAACCTGCTACCAAACTACACTGCAGAAAACCCACTCCAAAACAGAGTCAGTGAGTCAACCCACGCTCCCAAGAGCTCCCAAATCCCACGGGGCAAAGCAAAGGAAAGCCAGCAAGGCCAAAACATCCGTAATTCCCCAGCCTGGGGGGGTGGGAAGGGGGGCACAAGGGGTTGGATCTGCTCACAGGGAGCAGCCGGGGAAGGGGGAACTGGGAAAGGTTGGGATCACTAGTGGTTGGTGCTGCATTGCTACAGGAGCAGGGGAGCCCCTGCCCTGACCCCTCCCTGGGGGGTGCTGGGGGCAGCGTGGTCCCGGGATTTGCCCTCCAGAAGGCTCCAACATTCCCGAGCTGGGAGAAGCCGACGCTGGAGCAGCATCTCCGCGCTCCCCGGGATAAGGCAGGAAGAGTTGAGTGCCAGGAGCTGCCGGGGGGCTCAGAGGGGTGCATGGTGGGGGTCTCCGGGCTCGTTCCTCCAGCCCCCGCCGTGTCTCCTACCGCGTGTTCTCCGGGGGTCTTTGGTTTCCCGAGGGAAACGCCGGCGGCGTCTCCTCCTACGCCGGGAAGTCGCCGCGGTGCCGGACGTGCTCATCGGTGACACTCAGGTACGTGGCCCTCATGCTTGGGGAGTACTGTGGGATGGGGGGGACACAGGGGAGGGGGGGTCAGCACCCTTCAAAACACAACCCCTGCACCGCCAGGGACGGCCCCCTGGAGAGGGAACACTGCTTCCCATGTGGATTGATCCCTAATTAATCTGCCAGGTGGGCATGGGGAAAGGGGCAGACCCTACTCACAGCCTGTCTAGGGGCTGGGGGACATGAGACCTCCTCAGCCTGGAGCCCTGGAAATGCTGCACGAGCCCCCCAGGGTGGCAGGTCCGTGCTGTCCCCCCTCCCTGGGCACCACATCCCACTCCAGGGATGCCCCAGTTGTCCCTTACCCTCTCCCAGGGGATTTGTGGCCACCCCAGGGCTGTCCCTGCCCCAGCCCACACCTGTCCTGGGGAGCCAAATTACCAAAAAGAGGCTAAAGCCACCCAAAACCTGCTATTACACTGCAGCAAAAGTCCCTCTAGCTCTGTTTTGTCCCTTTCCAGGTTCATCCTCCACCTTCCCAGCTCCAGCCCGGCAGCAAATTCATCCCAAATCACCCCCTGTGCACGATTCCACGGGGTAACAGCGAGCCCAGGGTAGGGCCCCAAAACTCCAGCCTCTCAAAATCACATTTCTCCAGGATTTCACAGCAGGGAGGATCACCACAACTAGGCACTAAGGAAGATTATTCCAAGTTTGTTCCTCTGGACTCGAAAGGTCCTTCCTCTGGGATCTGAATCCTGGGTAAATTCATTCAGGGCTGGGAGAAGTGCTCGAATTAATCCCCTCACTCATGTGCCCCCCCCAAGGGAAGAGGCTCTTGCCAGCTGCCAGGTCAGTGCAGTGGGATTACACCTCATGGAAAAAATCATTCCTGGAAGAGGGGATCACAGTATTCCTGCCATGGCAGCATTCCCAGAGCTGTGTCCATGTCCCACTGCCCGACTGGGGGGGCTCTGGGGATGGAGATGGGGGCCAGCATCCCAATGTGGGGGAGCTGCAAATCCTCCTGGAACTTCCTGGGGACAAAGTGTGGCCCAGTCCCTCCCTCCCCGAGCTCTCCACACTCTTCCTGAAATCCAGTCAGGGAAAGGGGACGGAGGGAGGCACAGAAGAGGGGAAGGATGGGGGAACCCAGCTGCTGCCCCAGGATAAGGAGGGAGAGGGAAGCAGCTGAACTTACTCTTGATGGGCAACTTAGCTCCAAAATAATGGATGCAAAAATTAAAAGAAACCAAAAAAAAAAAAAAAAAAGACAAGCAATAAAAAATAAAGCAGCAAATACCAGACAGGGAGGGATTAACAATGAGCAGCGAAATGGGAACGGGCAGGGAGACACTGCCAGGAGCGTCCTCTGAAAGCGAGGATGGAGAGGGAGCACAGGGAAGGGAGGGAAGGCAGGGCTATTTTGGGCTCCCTTGAGCATGTGGCTGTGCCCCCTCCCCACAGCGCCTGCGGGCCGGCTGGGAATTGGGTTAGAGCTGGGCAGGGGGAGCCACGTCCTCGGCAAGGGCAGGAGGGGGCCGGGATCACCCCCCATCCCACCCCGGCGAGCAGCTCTCGGTGACCCCCAGGGGCTCCATGGCCCCGGGAACCTCCCCCGGGGGTGTCACAAGAAGGACTTGGCCTCGGTCGCCCACCGTACCGTGGGGGGGGGGGGACCCCCTGCCGATGAGGGGCACGTTCTCGTAGCGCGGGTTCCCTCCGAAGAGCACAGCCTGGTTCCTGGGGGGCACAGCGAGACCCCCGTCAGCCCCCGCCCCGGCACAGTGGGGGGGACCCGGGGGAAGGACGGGGAGGGGGGGACCTCACATGTACTCGGAGACGGGGGCGTTGGACACGGTCTGGGCGGGGGGGTGGAGGCTGCTCTGGCTGCCCAGGCTGCTGCTGTAGCTGCAGAAGCTGCGGAGCTGCCCCCGGGGCGGGCGGTGGGTGGCAATGCGCCGAGCCTGAGGGTTGAACGGGTCCTCCTCATCCATGTCGTCGTAGTCCCGGTCCCTGGGCACGAGGGGATGGTGGTCACACTCAGTTTCAAAGCGGGGGGGGTCCCATGCCCCGACTGGGAGGTGCCTGTGGCCCCTCTGTGCCCACGGTGAGGGTGAGGGGCTGTGGGGGGCTGTGGGGGGCCATGGGGGAAGGAGCTGTGGTCAGTAGGGCTGTGGGCAAGGGGCTGCACGTGTGGGAATACAAGCAGGGGGTCTGCAGGGGCAGGGGGGATGCAGGGGACCACAGGCAGAGGGGTGGTGAGCAGGGAGGCTGCAGGGACAGGAGTTGGGGGGGGGAGCTGCACAGGTAGGGGGTTGTGGGAAGGTGGGGAGGTCTGCAGTTGGGAGGCTGTGGGCAGGGGTCTGTGGGCAGACCCACCGTCCTGTGAGCTGCTTCCACGCGCGGGGGGCAGCGCAGATGATGGTGGAGAAGGAGGCAGCTGCCAGCAGGGAGAAGAGCCCCAGGTAGAGCAGCCCCTCCACCCCGTCGTAGCAGATCCCGATGAGGGCGTCCAGGTAATCCTGGTGGGACACAGGCAGGGCTGGTGGCAGAGCAGGGGGACCCCAGAGCTGTGTCCCCACCTGGACCCCCCTCACCTTGTGCAGCCCCCGGCAGTCCAGCAGGGCTGTCAGCTGGTGCAGGCTGGTCTCTGAGGAGTTGAGGAGCTGCTGGACCCCCAGCAGGTCTTTCTATGTGAAAAGAGGGGGTCAGGACAGTGCTGGGGAGCAGAGTGAGGACAGGTGGAGCCCCAGCACCCACTCCCATACCTCAGCTGTGGGGAAGAGGGGCAGAGCATACTGGATGAGACCCTGGGTCTGGATCTGCATCGTGGTGAGCGAGCGCTGGAAGACGGTGAGAACCTGCAAGGGGGAGTGGGAACAGTCACAGAGCCACCCAGCCCTGGGACCCCCCCATCCCTGGGACACCCTCAGTCCCAGGCAGCCCCAAGCAGGGTGCCTGGTCCCCCTGTACCTGCTGGAAGGGGTTGCTCAGGCTCTGGTCACAGTACAGGTAATAGTGAGCCACCACTGCAAATCCAAGGGGACACATTGGTAGGAGCGTCCCAGAGGACAGGGAGCAGTGTGTGCGGGGAGAATGGCAGCAGGGGGCACTGGACCCCCTGGCAGGTTTTGGGGTCCTGCCCAACCCTGGCTCCACCTGGGAGCTGGCTCTGACCTGCACTGATCTCGTCGTCTGTCTGGTTCATGATGAACTTGTCTGGGGCCACGCAGAAGTCGCTGGTGCCCTGTGGGGACCAGAGGGAGATCGAGGTGCCGGGAGGGACAGGACGGTGCCCACAGCCTTTGGCACAGCCCTGGCACAGCCAGAACCAGCCCTGCCCTCCCCTCCCGCCCCACTCACCACCGCCGCCACCGTGTCCACAGCCATGGAGGCCCAGCTGAGGACGAGAGTCAGCAGCCCACAGCACAACATCCTGCGTGGAGAGCGGGGAGCACGAGGGAGGAGCACGTGTGTTGGGTCCATCCCGATCCCCCCCAGCCCCTCGATCCCACCCACAGGGTACTCACGTGGCCAGGAGGCAGCGGGAGCGCTTGGCCAGCCCCAGGCAGGCCAGCAGGCAGACGGTGAGGACGAGGATGAAGAAGAGGAGGTAGGCCAGCCACCTGGGTGTAGAGGAAGGCTCTGTCACCTGCACCCACTCCCCAGCCCCGCCGGGGCCACCCCCGTGTGGCGTCAAGGCCCCGCTTGGTGGTAGTACTCCACACTCACCAGTAGTACTCCACACTCACTGTAGTACTCCACACTCACTGACAGTACTCCACACTCACCGGTAATACTCCACGAAGGCGACACGTGCCGACAGCGCGGTGAGGTCGGTGCTGACGCCCCCCCAGCCCGGCAGCCCCTGCAGCTGCAGGACGATGCTCCCGGCCAGCTGCTCCACCAGCTTGAGGGTCTGCACGTAATCCCCCCGCGGCGCCAGCACCTCGTTCAGCCGAGCCAGGTGCTGCTCCAGCCCCCCCTGCATCTGCAGCGTGGTGCCTGCAACCTGGCAAAGGAGGGATGGTCAGACCCCCGGGATAATCATCCCCCCAGGACACCACCCTGCTATCAGCCGCACACCTGGAGGAGACGTTGTGCCCCATCCATGGGATGCTCTTCCTCCAGGAGAGTAGCCCCACCTCAACCCCCCGAGCCCAAGATGGATCCATCCTCCAGGACAGCCCTGCCACGGCCACCCCAGCCCTTCCCATTCTGCCACAAAGGTCCCATTCTGGGGGGTGACGTCACCCTCCCGCGCTCAGTACAGCACGGCTGCCCCGGGGGCTCGGCCGGAGCAGTGGGACATCCCTCCAGCTCCCCCCCCAGTGCTCCAACCAAACCCAGGATGGGGGATTGTCCCCCCTGGGGGACCCTGCCCGTGGTCCTACCAGCGAGTCGATGCCGGTGAGGGTCTGGTTGGCGTGGTCCAGGGCGTAGAGCAGCTGGAACACCCCGTCGTTGGTCTCGCTGTTCCCGTAGAAGCCGATGCCGACGGCAGCGCTGGGGGCAGGGAGGGGACATGGTTAGAGGGGAGGGACACTGGGTACAGACTCACCCTGGGAGACAGCTGGACAAGAGACACTTCCTGGAACACCGTGGGTTTGGGGGACCCCTCAGCCATGGCAGGGCAGAGCCAAAGCGATGGCACAGGGACCTGCTCCCGCCGGTGCCCAGGGACACCCAGAGCTGCTCCACAGACACACGGAGGGGCTGAAGCTCCTCCCGCCAAACCCTGGGAGATTGAGGTGGAGGGGCTGGGCCAAGTAGATTAGGGGAATCCGCTGGAAGCACTGTGCTTCCTGACTGAACCTGCTGGGAGCACACGGAAGCCTCTCCAGGCCCCTGGGCGAGCTCTCCGCAGCCCCTGTGGTGTTCCCAGATGGAGCTGGGCTAGAAGCCACAGCTGGCTCCAAGAAATAGGGTGCCCCTGGCCATACCCTGGCCGGGCATGTGCCCACACATGCCTGGCTCATGCAGGGCTGCTCTCTCCCTGTGCAAACACCAGCCCATTGGCCACCATTAGCCCCTTAACGGCTACCAAGAGGCTGTTGTGGGGGTTCAAAGCCCCCGGGAGCTGCAGAGAGACCCCCTGCCATGGCGGAGGGGTGAGGGGGGAGCACGCTGAGCTCATTAGAGCCGTTTCCCCGTTCCCCTGTTTCCCTGCTCCATGGCAGCCATCTCGCCCCGCCCCAGTAAACCAGCCCCTTTGTCTGCAGAGAGGGTCGTGGCCGGGCAGCCAAACAGCCCCCATGGCCCATTCTGTCCCCTCCCAGGCCAGGAGTGCCCGGGGGAACACAGGATGGCTGCTGGGGAGTCCTCCCGGCCACGGGCTGCCCCAAACTGGGGTGGGCTTGGAAAGCCTCTGGAGCGGTGCTGGGGGAAGTGTCCCCTTGTCTAACTGCTGTGGTCGCAGTTAAGGCCGGGCACAAGGGACCTGCCAGCTGGGTCAGGCTGCCGCCCGCCATCTGCTCCGGGCTGGGATTAGCGACCGGCCCCGCTCCCGCCCGGGATTAGCCGGGAAGGCGGCACAGCCGTGAGGGGACGGGGCTGGCCCACAGCTGGTCCCTGGGGCTGCCCCAGCAGCTGCACGGGAGGAGGCTGGGATGGACCACATTTAATTGCAGAGATCTAATTAAAGCGACTCGTGGCTGGGGCGCAGCGTCTCCTCGGTGATGGGGGGACAGCACTGGGCCCCCGTCCCCGTCCTCACCAGCAGATGAGCCCAGCGGTGACGGCCATCCAGGTGACGCAGCAGGAGTGGGGCTGCTTGGAGTCAGGGTCCTGGTCCCTCTTGCAGCAGCACAGGCAGATCAGGTAGACGGCGAGGAAGAGGAGGTTGAGGCCGAGGCACACGGCAGCCACCAAGCCCAGGAAAAGCAGTGACTGGGA
This sequence comes from Corapipo altera, assembly GCF_003945725.1. Lineage (NCBI taxonomy): Eukaryota > Metazoa > Chordata > Aves > Passeriformes > Pipridae > Corapipo > Corapipo altera. The sequence goes on from NW_020884913.1 coordinate 104,001, forward strand.
AGCAGAGAGGGGACAATCAGCGGCCGTGCCCGTGACCCGCACGTGTGCCCGGGATGCGGCCGCGTCCAGCGCCCCACGGGACCGTCACGAGGGGAAGAGGAAGCGTCCCAGTCCCTGTCCCCGTCCCTGTTCCCCTCCCCATCCCTACGCGGGGGCCACCAAGCCGCAGGTCGGGGGGGCTGGGGGTGCAGCCGCCCCTCGTCGGGCGTTGGGGCACCGGGACACCGG
>NW_020884913.1:104628-148282 GCF_003945725.1 Corapipo altera
CCCCCCCTCTTATAGGGCGGCACTGCCCGTTCCTCACTGATATAGGGGGGCACTGCACCCCATCACCCTCTGCTATGGGGGCAGCACAACCCAACCCTCCCTGCCATGGGGTCACTGCAGCCCAGCACGACCCCTCCCTGCTATAGGGGAACCCCACCCTCTCACCTCCTGCCAAGGACCAGGCGCTATGGAGGGCCCAGCCACAGGGGACAGACATGCTTAATCCAGTCCGGGTTTTACTTCATCCCGTACTCCAGCAAAAATCCAGTCCGGGTTTTACCTCATTCCGTACTCCAGAAAAACCCAGTCCGGGTTTTGCACTATTCCGTACTCCGGCAAAAATCCAGCCCTGGTTTTCCCCCACCCCCCTAAAACGGCCCTGGGACCCTCAGACAGAGGCACCGCAAGGTGTGAACCCCCCAAGGTGACACCAGAACAGTGTTTTATTTACTTATTTGTTTATTTATTGTAACAAACACAGAGGATCCAACAGGGGAACGGCCCATCCCGGCTCATTTCAGCTCCTTCACGGCCAGACCTGTGCAGGAGAGAGGACATGGATTAGGGGGGGCTCAGCCCTGGAAGGAAGAGGTGCTGGGAGCCCCCTGTCTCCACTGGGACCATCCATGAAAGTAGTGCCTGGAGCCCTCTGACTCCCTGGGAATGCCAAGTGCTGATGCAGGCAAGGGTGGTGGCACCAGTTCAGGGTGCTCCCCTCAATCCCAGCCCTGTCCCCCTCAGTTCTCCTGGGATACCTGGGGGCAGGGACTGCTTCAGCTTCTCGGCCTTCTCCTTGTCAGTGATGACCAGGGTGTAGAGGTACCGACTGCAGCGCACCTTGAACTTCACATTGTCCTTGTTCTTCTTGATCTTGACGGCTGTGGGAGGAGGGTAGAGACACCTCAGAGTCACCCCAACCCCTTCCCTGAGCAGAGCCCTCCGGGTAGGAATGGCAGGAAGAGCTCAGTGGTGCTCCCCCAGTGCTCAGCTCTCCCTTCCCGCCCACACCCAGAGTAACAAAACATTCCCGAGGGATCCCATGACAGCCCATCCAAACAAGACAGGAGAGGGAACACTCCCCAGGTGTTGTTAAAGACCAAGACAGGGCAGTGCAAGTGTTACAATTACTGTCACTTTGTGTTGGCAACAGAACTCTCCTAAGCATGAATCATCCTCTGTTGTGACAGAGCTCCCTGACAGCCCAGGGCTCTTCAGAGCAGGGGCTTATTTGGGAATGGCCCCAGGGAGCTGCACCTGGGGCTTGGCAGAACACCCTGGGGCAAGGAGCAGTGGGAATGGGTGGCTGGGAACACCCTGAGGGACCCTCTGGACCCCAAGCCCCTCTGTTCACAGGGGTGATCTCGGTCCACACGGAGCCAAAGCCACTTTGTGTCACCCACAGACCCCCAGCACTTGTCCCTCAGTGCTCCCGAGCCCAGGAGCTGCTCAGTGTCCACAGGCACCTGTGCTGGACCATCCCACCCTGTCCCCCAAGGACCCTCCACTAACACTTGGCATCCTTCCTCCGTGCTGTCAGCAGGAAGTCCTTGATCTCCTCAATCTTGCGAGGCTGGGAAGGCAAGGAGACTCATGGGATTATGGAATGGGGTGGTTGAAGGGTCCTGAAAGCCCACCCAGTGCCACCCACTGCCAGGGGCAGGGACACCTTCCACCAGGTCACTCCAACCTGGCCTTGGACACTCTGAGGGTGTGTTCCCAGCCCAAAGCTCATCCCCAACTCACGTTCTGGTTGCCCCGAGCCCCCAGGACCACCCTCGGACCCCCCGAGCCCCCCAGGATCCCCATTAACGCCCAGGACCCCCCTTATCCTGCACCACGCTCGTGACTGAAGAAGACAGAGACCCCTATCCTCTCTCCCCCCAGGGAAGGACACCCCTCCCCATCCCGATGTGCACCCTGTCTCGGGCCAGACAAGGACCTCCCAACCCTCGGGGGGATCCCCCCGTTCTGCACCGGGTCCAGAACTCGGCAAAACAGAGCCCCCCGCCGCCTTGCCCGGGCACAGACAGGCCAAGGACCCCCGGGGGGATCCCCCCGCCCCTCGCCGGGCCCACAGCACAGCCCGCACCCCCAGGAGCCCCCTGCCCGCCGCCCCCTCCTCACCATGGTCCCAGCGCGCCTTCAGTCGCTCCAACCTGCGGCACAACCGACCCAAAATGGCGTCAGCGCAGCCCCGCACCCACCGCCCCCGCCCTCCCCGCGCGCCACCGAGCCCACCCGCACCCCCTGCCCCCCTCCGCTGCCCCCCTGTCCCCGCGCCGTGCCCCCCGGCCCCGATGGCCGCGGATCCCCCGCCCCGCCCGCTCCGCCATCCCGCACCAGCCGCCGCCGCGCACAAGCAGGAAGTGACCGCCGCACTTCCGCATCCGGGCACTATATGGCCTACGGCGCGCGCGGGGGGACAAACTGCGCCCGATCGCGAGCGTGGAGGCGCTGGCGGCACCTGCGATGAGTTGGCGCGGGCTCAGCCTCGCCCAGTGAGGGCAAAGCGGGGTGTGAAGGGAATGATGGGCTCTTCCAGCCTCCCGGATCCACCCGTGCACTGCCGGAAGGTGGAGCAAGGTTGTCAGCGCGGGCTGGTTGCAGTTTCCCGAGCCTCAGTTTCCTGAGCCTCAGCCTCATCTCCCACTCGGGATGATCCACCTAAGATTCCATCTTGTTCCTGCGCCAGGGCCCCCCCCCAAAGATGCTGGGGCTCGATGATTCGAGTAGGGCTGTAATGGACCAGTCTCGCCACAAGAGAGAGCTTCAGCCCCACTCAAAGCCCAAACCCATCCCTAAACCCCAAACCCACCCCTAAACCCCAAACCCACCCCAAACCCACCCCAAAACCCCAGCAGGAATCCTTGGGGGTGGGTGGTGGGGGCGTGTGACCCCATCCTGTCCCTGCATCCCCATCCCCATCCTGCCAAGCCGTAAGTGGGACTGGACCAGTATTTGGGGGTGCTGGGATGAACCCAAAGGGGGGGCTGGGTCAGATCAGCAGTGTCTGCCCCCACCCCCCTGCATCCCAGTGCACTCCCCATACAGTGACATCCCCCCAGTTGCTCCCAGTACCACCCTAAGCCCAGTGACTGGGAGGAAACCCACAGCTCCCATCCCAGGGCTCCCACCCAGGGGAGGGTTTTGGAGTGGGACCCTTCTCCCTCTGTGCCAAACGAGCTTTTTAATTGTTTGATTTACTTCTCTCCTCTCTGATGGGCTGATCTACTCCGCTGCCTTTTAATTGCTCCCAGACTCGAGCCGTTTTTCGTGTTTTAAGGAAGGCTGAATGGGGTAATTAAACCCCTCGCAGAGTAAATCAGCAGCGCTGGGAGAAGACAGCCGAGAACGGAGCTTTTGGCATAATAATAAAACTAAACTGGCATGAAAAGCACCCGTTTTGGCACCAGAGCTGAATGTTGATGCCAGGCTGGGGAGAGGGGAGGCAGCAGCAGCCCCAAAATCACCTGATTTTCATCGTGGAGTCATGGAATGGTTTGGGTTGAAGGGACCTTAAAGATCATCCCATTCCACCCCCCTGCCACGGGCAGGGACACCTTCCACTATCCCAGGGTGCTCCAAGCCCTGTCCAACCTGGCCTTGGACACTTCCAGGGATGGGGCAGCCACAGCTTCTCTGGGTAAGCTGGGCCAGGGCCTCACCACTCTCTCAGCCAAGAATTCCTTCCTAATATCCCATCTAACCCTGCCTTCTGTCAGTGGGAAGCCATTTCCCCTTGTCCTGGCACTTCTCAGAGCAGCTGTGGCTGCCCCATCCCTGGAAGTGTTCAAGGCCAGGTTGGACAGGGCTTGGAGCAACCTGGCGTAGTGGAAGGTGTCCCTGCCCATGGCAGAGGATGGGATGGGATGAGCTTTAAGGTCCCTCCCAAGCCAAACCCTTCCATGATCCCATGATTCTGTGATCCCTTCTTCTGCATCATAAACCAAGATATTAAATAACACTGGTCCCAGTACGGCCCCCCGAGGGCCACCACTGGTCCCTGCTGCTCACAGCCATCCAACCAATTCCTGATCCATCTCCAGCACATCCATGGAATCCATCTCTCTCTCCCAAAACGCACCATGGCACCGCCATCAAAGCTGAGGGTGGGGTGTGAGGGTCAGGGGGTGACCGATCCCTCATCCCCTGAACCCCCCAAACAGCATCACTCCCTGGGAACAGAATCCCTTCTCCTTCCTTGATAACACTGAAGAGCCGAGCGGGTGCCTAAACCAACAGAAATAATTCATGAGAGTCATTAGCTGCTCGAAGTGGGGCTCTTTTCATGACCGACTTGAAATTAAAAAAAGAAATTAATAATAAAAAAAAAAAAATCACCACCAACCCACCAACCCCAAACCCCACCGCGCTCGGAATCCGCAGCTTTTCCAGCACATCAAATGCTTTTCCTGCCGCCTCCCACCGGCCCCGGCTCCGCCGACGGAGGAAATTCAATTAACGGCCTTAATTCACCCGCCGGCTGCTGGTTTTATATTGGAAAATCCTCCCCATTCCGCTCGGGAAGCGCCGTGACCGGATCGGGGGGTGTTGAACCCCGTGGTTTGGGGGGCTTGTGGCACCTTGGTGTGGGAACTGGGGACCAGGTCAGTGAGAAGCCTTCTTCCTCCTTCTCCTCCTCCTCCTTCTCTTCTTTTTCCTCCTCCTCCTCCAGCAGCTCCAAAGGCTCTGGGAGCTGGAAGTCCATGGAAAAGCCCTCCAAAACCATTGAGTCCACCCTGTGCCCCCTCCCCACCTTGTCCCCCAGCCCAGAGCACTGAGTGCCACGTCCAGGCATTCCTTGGACACCTCCAGGGACGGGGACTCCACCACCTCCCTGGGCAGCCCCTTCCAGTGCCTGACCACCCTTTCCATGGAGGAATTCCTCCCGAATTCCTCCCAATATGTGCACATGTGCACATGGAGCAGGGTGTCCCTGCACCAGTCCCAGCATGGTGGCACTGCTGTCACCACCTAGCCCCTGGTTTGCTCTTCCCGGGTCCCTCTGCACAGTGTTCATGCTGGAAGGCGTTGTGGGAGAGGTGGGAGCTGGCAGAGGGAACAGGAGACACGACAGGACACGTTCACCGGAGATTCCCTGTTCCAGCTGCAGCAGGATTTGATTTCTCCCCCAGTTTACTGGAATTTCTCCCGCCGGTGCAGAGGAGAAAGGTGGATTACCCAATCCAGCGCCGTGAGCCAGGAGCATTCATCGTTACCAGCGACAGGAATCTCTCCCCAATCCCTCCCTATTTCCTTCTTTCTCCCCTTTCACTCTCAATTTCTTCCTCCCTCAGATTCCCACGAATGGCCCTGGCAGCTCTGCCGGGAGCTGATCAATCCGCTCCTGGTGCAGCTCCCACGGCCTCATCCATCAGCCAGGCTCGTTCGGAGCATCCGGAGCTTCATGGGCAATTTGGGGCCCAAACCAGCCCGTTTGGAGCCTCGGTCATGTTTTCTCCGTCTCTTCCCCTTTTGTTCCGTGTTTGCGGAGGACAAAGGCAGGCACAGGCTGGGGGTGGGGGGGAACGGGCAGAGTAAATCCCGAGAAACAAAGCGCCTTTCCATTTTCATGGAAATGCCCTGCGAAGGAGGGAGCAAATTTGGGAGGGAGGGGACACGAGGCTGGGAGAAAAGCTGCGGGAGAGTTGAGTTCAGTCCCGGCATCGGTGTGGCCGGATCAGGGAAAAGGGGGATAAACGGGCTGGAAGTTTTCCCGCAGGCATCGGGCACCGTTTGAAGCTCTGAAATATAGATATATTTTTTAATTAGGGGTGGGTTGGGCTGGATCCTGCCTGGGCAGAGCATCCACATGGGAGCCAGGATCAGCATCCAGATGGGGAGTGGCTCCTGCTTTGCCTCCAGCTGTTTTGGGGGGCTGGGAGAGGCTGGAGCTGGAGGGTGACACCCCAGTGTTACCCACTGCTCTCCCCTCAAAGGGGATGTACCCTGCCTGGGGACACTGGGCAGCGTCCCCACGTGTCCCTTCTGTGACCCCCGATGTCCCCAAACCCACGGGAGGTCACCATTAGTGACCCAGGGGTGACACCAGCCCCACATACCCAGAGGCTGATGGGGGTGCAGGGAGACCCCCGCCCACGGGTGCTGCAAGAAGGGGGGGTGGGCAGACCCAGGGGTCCCAGACCAGGGTCCCGGTGGGTGCTGGTGGCCACAGGACACAGAGCAGGCAGGTGTGACACCGATAGGTGACACTAGTGGTGGCACTGCCGCGGCTAGGACAGAGCAGCTCCTGTCCCCCCTCTCCGCTCCAGCCGAATTTGGTGTCATCCTGCAGAGGAAGATTATGGTAATTTTCCTCCCCCCTCACGCATAATTTTCCGACCGGGCTGCAGCGGCGGCTGTGGGAGAGGCTGGGTGATGGGAATGTCATCTGCGATTCCATTATCTCCTCCTGCCTCCCTGCTTTCTTTTTCCTTGTGAAACCTTCATCAAAATCTGTCGATCTAATTAGGACAATTACAGCGCGGGGACAGCTGAAACCTGCCCAAAGCCTCCCCGGCGAGAGGGAGGACTGGGGTTTGGGAGGGGGTTGGGAGGGTTTAGGGATCTTTTTGGGATTATTTTGGTGCTGCAGGGGGATGGATGGGGTTGGAGGGTCCCAGCCCCACGTGATGCCCCAGGGCTCCTTCCTGGATCTGTTTTTGGGGTGCATGGCCCCAAGGGGATGGAAGTGGCCTCAGGTGTGTCCCCTTGGGCATGAAACCATGGATCCCCCTCATGGATCCTGCCAGGAGGATCCACGGAGGCTGCACGTGCTGGTGGCAGCTCCGTGTCCCACCTCGCTGGATGTCACGAGCTGGAGGGGTCTCAGCACCTCGCTGGGGGCAGCTGCCACCCCCGTGCCTGGCACACCTTGTCCCCCATCCCTGGGGGTCTCTGCCGTGCTGCTCAGCGATGGGGGGGCCCCGTGAGGCTGCAGCTCCCCGATCCTCATTGGTATTCCATCCCCGCGCCGTGGCAGCTGGCGGGATGGGAGCGGAGTGACAGCGGTGACAGGTAACGCCAGCCACGGGGCTGGCGACAGCCGGCGGCTTGGCAGCGGGGGCACAGCTCCGCCGGGGTCCTGATCCCTGTCCCCGCGCTGGGATACGCCTTGAGGGCACAGGGAGGTACCCCGGGGGCTGGATGCTCCGGGATCCAGAGCCCTGAGCTCTGCTGAGGGTGCAGCGATGCCCATCCTGGGGCGCCGAGGATGCTCCCTTGGGGACGGTGGTAACGATCCAGTGGGTTGGCCGCTTGGGTACAGCTCTTCCGGGGTCTAGATCCGTATCCCCACGCTGGGATATGCCATGGGAGGACAGGGAGAGTCCCCGAGGGATGCTCAGGCCCCGGAGCCCTGCAGCGGGTGCAGCGATGCCCGCCCCAGGGTGATGGGGGTGCTCGGAGCAGGGAATCGGGGTGCAGCTCCCCCTGCCCACCTCCCCTCCACCCCCAACAACACGGGGGACCCTGCACCCACCCGGGTGGGGGTGGAAGGAGGGGGGGCGTCGGGCAGAGCCGGCTGCACGGGCAATTAAGGGAAGTGCCAATTGTCAGCCGGTGATTAACGCTGCTCCAAAACCACATGAATATTAACGGCCGACACGGCCCAGGCTCCCGCGCCATGAATTCTGGATGAATCTTAAGATAAATCGTTTGGATAACTTAGCGGCAGCTGTACTCCCTCGCCACCCACTGCCTCCCAAAATCAGCTCGCGTCAGGCGACAGGAGCCGGGAGCTGCCGCCGGGAATCGGTGCTCGGAGCGCCGGGATCCGGGCAGAGGAGAGCGGGGTGCCCAGGGCTCCCCAGGGGTGAAGGCTCCTCGGCTCTGGCGTGTGCCCAGGAGCTGGTGACAAATCCTGTCACTCGCCACAGTTCTGCTGTCTTTGCTTCGCCCCGGGGGCTCCTTCCCGGAGGGGTGGCATTTGTCACCACCGGCTGCTACGGTCACAGCGTGTCTCCCGAAGCTCTCCCGACACCACATTCCCACTCGCAGGAGTACATCCCGCTCCTCCAACCCTGCCTTGGGCGTCCTCAGGCACAGGTGCAGAGATCCATCTTCCCGGCGGGTTCCTGCCGTTCCCGGCCCCGCTGGGATGCTCCCGTTGGCATTCAGCCGCCGTGCCGGCCGCGTGCTCCCGGCCCAAACTCCTCGGGGGCCGCGGCCCTGATTGCATCCTTGTGCTTCCATAAATCAGCCCTGGGAGCCTGGCGGCACGAGGTGGGAATGGCAATGTCACGGGCAGGGGATGAGCTTTGCTGTGTCACTGGGATGGGATGCAGGGACCAGTATCACTGTGTCACTGGGATGGGATGCAGACCACTGTGCTGGGAGCTTCCCTGGGAAGAGAAGAGCTTCTCCCCATCCAGCATCTGCACCCTGGGACACCATCGGGTCCCACAGCGCTCTGGGGTGATGATGGAGCTGGGACCCGCCCCGATGATCCGTCTCCAGGTCTGGGCAGCTCCAAGGGGTTTCCCTCGGGAAGGGCCTGATCTGTGCTGCCTCCTCCTCCTCCTCCTCCTCCTTCCCATCCATGGCATCCCAGCATGGCCCCTTGGTGACCTTCCATGGCAGTGTGCCCATGGAGAGCTGCAAACCTGCCCCCCAGCTGCCAAAACACCGTCAGAAAAATCAGGAAATCAGGTGCAAATGGCAAGAGGAGATTAACAGGATAGGAGCGATTGAATCAGGGGCCATTAACAGATTAAATCATTACACGGAATCACATCAGCGCACAAATAATATGAATAATAATCGTGGCTCAGGGGCATCAGATCCTGCTTCCAATTTATTTCAGCCAGGAGATGAGGGCTGGTGGCTGCCACCGCCCACATGGCCCGGGCACAGAGGTGGCAGTACCTGGCTCGGCTCCCTGTGGGACAGAGGACACATGGAGGAGCTCCGTGGCTGGGGACTGTGGCATCAGCTGAGATGTCCCCATGGGTCCACAGCCTTCACATCCCCAGGGAGATGTGCCATTGTGACCCTGTCCCTTTTTGGGGGACCCTTTTGGGGTCCAGGCTCATCCCACCGCCATCCTGCTCATCCCGACGAGGTCTTACAGCCTGCACGTCACTGTCACCCCTGCAGGAACCCCCTAAGGTTACACCCCTGAGCCACAGCCCCTCATCCAGCATTCCCTACTCCTTCCTGGTTGTATTTCCTTCCCTGTCCTGTCCTGTTTCCCTTCCAGAGGGGGGAAGCAGCCACGTCCCTGCTCTGCTGGCTCCTGCTCTGAAGGGCTGCGGGGCTGTGTGAGGCAACAAACACGTCAATAAAAGGCTGCAAACAAAGGGAAAATGTCTTTTCTCCCCAGCTTAATTTCATTCCCGTCACCAGCAATCCCAAGGAAATGGAAACAAAACCTGAGCATCCTGTGTATGGGCATGGGGAGGGGGTCGAGTCCTCCCTTGGCCACGGGAGGGTTAATTCCCGTCTCAGCACCATCACATCTATTCTGCTGGCAAATCCTTTCTTCCCTAAATTCCTGCTTGCCCAGGAAGGCAGGATGAAGTCTGAGCTGCTACGACAACACCTGGGAACAAGTATTATTATGTGGTGTGACAACGTTTGATGAATTCCTGTGTGCCTGGGGGAAGGGACTAAGTAGGTGAATGAAGTGAGAATATTCTCTGTGACAATCAATACCCTCGATTGAGCCGTCTCTGCAGATGTGACACTTGGATTTCACTTCCTTGGACTTACTAACTGGATTTATGTCCCCTTAAAGCGGAAACAGGGGAGAGTGAAGTGCTGGAAGTGGTTGGCACGGTGTGGGCACAGCATTGGGATGGGGGGATGGAACCGGGCTGGTGGATTTGGGATAATGGGTTGGGATGAAGGGTTGGGGTGATTGGTTGGGGTCATGGGTGATGGATTGGCATGACTGAACTGGGGTGATGGAGCTGGGGTGATGGATTAGGGGTGATGTATTGGGGTGATGGAGATTTGGGGGGCAGTGGCTTGGGGTGATGGAGCTGATGCAATGGTCCACGCAGGCAGGTCTTTTCCAGAGTGAGGGGATGCCTGGGCTGTGTTCTGGAATTGCAGCTGCTCAAAGGGGTGGGCTGAGTGCAGAGCAGGGGGACTCCCATGCCTGTGACCTGTGGGGACAGGGATCATCTGCCATCAGATCCTGCACCCATCCTGTGACTTCCACCCCTGTGGATCCCCCCAGCCACCATCCCAGGATCCTTGGCACCCAGTCCCTCAACCTCCACCCCACTGCCACTCCCAGCACCCTCATCCCCAGGTGCCACCACATCACCCGCCGCGACTCCGGGATTCCTGTCACATCCCGGAGCCCCAGAGCTGATGCCTCATCCCCAGCACGGCCATTTGTTTGTGCTGGTTTCAGCCAGACTAATGCTTTTAATGGCACATAATCATTTTTCAGGAGTCATTTGATGCTACTAATCATGGCTGTGATGCGCCACGCCGGGATGTGTAATGACACTCTGAACAGGAAAAATGGCACTCGGATCCTCCGTTCTTCCCGCTCTAATCTATATTTTACCACATCTTTCTACCTAATGATACTTATAACTGTTAATAAATGACTACTTAAGCACTTTTTTTTTTTTTTTGGCAGTGGGTGATGAAATAATTCTGGATTAAAATATCAAAATGGGAAAGGGAAGTGGTGGATCAAGTGTTTCCCCAGTCGCTGGCAGGGGTTCGTGTGCTGGGAAGTCCGGAGAATCTTTCCCTGCTCAGAACTTTGTAGCCTCTGGGTTAAAATAAGAACTGTTAAAAAAAAAAAAAGAAAAGGTAAAATAAACAATTTTTTAATGAAATTCATCTCTGCAGGAAGAGGATCCTCCTGGCCCGGTGCCCAACATCTTCAGGATGAATGATCGTGCTGTTCCTCACACTCCAACTCCTTTCATCGCAAAATTAAAGGGAATCTGGTAATTTATTTTTTTAAAATATGATTTTCTTAACAGGTTCCCTTTCCCTTCCCTTCCCTTCCCTTCCCTTCCCTTCCCTTCCCTTCCCTTCCCTTCCCTTCCCTTCTCTTCAGCAAAGCTCCTTTCCCTCTTCCTCCCCATTTTTCCTCCTTTCCCTCTTTTTTCTCCTTTTCCATTTTTTCTCCTTTTCCATTTTTTCTCCTTTTCCTCTTTTTTTCCTCTGTTTCCTCTTTATTCCCCTCCTTTTCCTCTTTTTCCCTTCCCCACCTCCTGGGAAGCAGCAAATCACTTTGATGGTGACAGGACTGAGGTCCTTTACATGGACACGGAGTCACCCTGTCCCCTCTATCCATCATCCTTAATTAATTAGAATGTAATTACTCATGGATTCCTCCTTCATTACTCACAGCTGCCCACGATCAGGATAAGGATTCCCCGGGATAAGGATTCCCCTTCCCTCTCCGTGATTTCCTGCCTGGAGCAGGGTGCCCAGGGGGTTCCAGGACAAAGCCCAGGCTTGGGATGTATCCATCTGGATCTCTGCTGGCACAGGTTGGATGGGGCTTGGAGCAACCTGGTCTAGTGGAAGGTGTCCCTGCCCCTGGAACGGGAGTGGAATGAGATGGGATTTAAGGTCCCTTCCAACCCAAACTGTTCCATGATTCCATGATCTGTCATCTCAATCCATCAGGGGGAGGGGACGCCCCGTGGGATCCCCTGGACCACGCTCCAACCAGGATCTCACTCCTGCCCCAGCCCTTCTCCCTCAGCTCCCACCCTGTCTCTGCCCTCAGAGCTCCATGGGAGGTTTTTTCCTTCTGTAAAGAAAAAGACCAACGTGTTCCTGCTCCTCTGTCCCAGTCACTGGTGCTTGAATTATCCCATCAATCACGGAGCAGTGCCGGAGGTGGCAGGAGCCAGGCAGTGATGAGGGGGAGGTGAGGAATCCCTGCTGGTGCAGGAGCAATGGATCCAGCCTCAGCATCCCACTGGGACAGGGCTGCTCTGGGAAAACCTTCCCAAAACCTCACAGGGGGCTGGGCATCCCAGCCTGGATCCATGCTGGCCTCAAGGCAGGACTCTGGAGCTGCATCCCTGAATCCCTGGCACTGCCAGATCTTCTCCCAAAACACAGGGCTGTCCCCCAGGATGGCCACCCCATAGGAAATGTAAATCTCACGTTGAACCACCTTGTTTTTCTCTCCTCTTTCTCCCTCTGAGGCGATTTGGCCCCACAAATGTTGTCACAGTTACCTGCACGTCCCATAACCCCCCCAAAAGCTCCAAAGTGCATCTGGATTGTCCCTGGATCTGGACACCGGCAGCTGGCACAGCCCTGCTGCCTCCTGGCTGCCAGCTAAGGAATATCCCAATGGATCAGGGGGGAACGGGGCTGTTTGGCCACGGCAGTGCCTGGCTGGGCTCTCGGCCATGGAGCGGCCTCACCATCTGCTCCCCGCTGGAAACATGTGGGGACAAAGCGAGTGTCACTTGTGCTAATTCTCCAAGACGGTGGCAACCGGTTTATTGTCCTTTGGAGAGCTGGCACGTGGCCCCGTGTCCCCCTTCCCATCCCAAAAAGTGGGTGCTGCTGCCCTGGAGCATCACTGAGTGCACCCACTCCTCCCCCTGCGCCCCACGGGGATGTGTCACCGTCCCCAGTGGCTGGAAGCAACGTGGCTTTGCTGGAAAACATTTTTCCTGTTGTTAAAAACATAGACCCAGAATATTTTCAGCTCTTTTGTGGTTTTTTTTGGTGTTGTTTTTTTTTTTTTTTGAAAACCTCTGTTTGTAGCAGGTTTCCCTTCTCTGGGAAGGTGGCAGGAGGGGCCCCCAAACCACCATGGGGATGGAGACAGGGACACACAGGACCCCATCAGTGACTGGAGATGGGGAGGTTGGAGGGTGACAGTGACTCCAGCCCTAATAAATCATGATGACACCATTACACGGGGCCACGTCACGTCTCAGCAGCTGCCTAATTAAAAACTGGAATAAAACAAGGCAAGAAAATAACTTAATTTGGGTGTCTTTGCCTTTCTCACACCGGGGCAGTTCTCCCCGTGGAGGAGGGTTCATTCCATCTTAATTAGGCTCCAGGTTTGGAACAGGGATGGGGACAAGCCACTGCTGTGGTGACCTCACAGCCTGGGGACACTGTGACCCCACAGAGGGGGCTGGTGGTCCCAGGCTTATTTTTCCCACTCCTTCTTCTTTTCTTTTTAATCACAGCTTCAAACAGAACCCAAAGTGGCTCTTTATAGCCCTGCCAGGACCCTGGTGTGTCACCAGCAGGTTTTTGGGGAGTGTGGCGCTCAAAGCTCTGGCTGAAAGGGTGGAGCTGGCACAGGGCCTGGGGACATTGTGGGACAGGGCTTGGGGACATTGTGGCACAGGGCTTGGGGTCATTGTGACACAGGGCTCAGGGACATCATGACACAGAACTTGGGGACATTGTGGCACAGGGCTCAGGGACATCATGACACAGAACCTGGGGACATTGTGGCACAGGGATGTCACAGCCCAGGGCTCAGGGACCTGGTGGCACAGGAAAGGCTTGGGCAAAGGCTCTCCCACTGTGGCTGGGGGCTGCTCTCCCCCTCCCATCCTGTGCCCCCCGTGTCCCACAGTTTGTCCCTCACCCCTGTGCCCTGTGGGACCATGGACTCCTGCCAGGTGGGGGTCCTGGGGACTGTCACCCCCCCAGAGCCAGTGGCTGAGGTGTCCTGTCCAGCCCCACACTGGGGAGGGATTGAATTAAAATGCAAATTCCTGCCTGGCTTTGCCGGTTCTCATCCAACTTGTTCTACAATTTTCCCAGTGATAGAAGAAAAATTTCCATAATGGGCCTCTGGGGGATGGCTGGAAAAGGAGCCCAAACATCCCTGATGAGCCCATTCTGCCACAATTATCTCCTCCTTTTCTTCTCCCAAGGAAAATTAAACCATCAATGGGATCAGGGAGCAGCAGCGGAGCCCCCGGTGCCACCCCCTGGATCTCCCTGTGTGCCCCCAGTGCATTTTCCTAATCACCCTGTGAAGTGGAGAGTAAAGACACCCAAACATCCTCAAAAGGAAACGTGGGATGTGTCTCGGGAGGAGCAGACAAGGGAGAGGGGAAGCGTCGGCCTCTCTGCGGTGAGGAGAACACAAACCCTTTGATGTGGCACTGTGGAAAGGGAATGAAAAGCTCCTGGTTTATTCCAGGGAGACAATCCAGCCCTGCCCTTGCGATCCCTGTTTTGTGACGAAAGCTTTGGGGCAGCTTTGGAGAGGAGAATTCCAGGGATGTGGGCACAGCCGCCCGCTGCCTCTGCCAATGGATGGGGCACTCCTGGCATGTCCCCAACTGTCCCTGCAGCTCCTGGCAGGACCCTGCAGCTCCCAGCATCTCATGGCTCATCCCACCATATCCCAGCATCTCCTGGCATGACACAGCATTTCTCATCTCCCAGCATTGGCTGGCATATCCCAGCATCTTGGCATATCCCAGCATCCTGGCATATCCCAGCATCTCCTGACATCTTCCAGCATCTCCTGGCACATCACAGCATATTCTGGCATAACCTGGTGTGTCCCAACATGTCCCATCATCTCCTGGCACATGCCAACATCTCCCATTATCTCCTCCTGGCTTCTCCCAGTATCTCCTGGCACATCCCAGTATCTTCCAGCATATCCCATCATGTTCCAGGGGTACCAGGACAATTCCCACCGCCCAGTCAGGCCCCAGGGCTCCCCCAGAGCTCCCTTTACAGTAGTTTAGTTTTGGGGTGCAGGGAATGAATGTGGTTCCTTTTGGGATGGCTGATGCCCCTGGCACTGGGAGCAATCCGAGTGTTCGGTGCCATCCTCAGTCCCACACGGCCACGGCTGCTGCTCCCAACCAGCAGCTCTGGAAAACCTCCAGGAATTGTCCTCAGACTTGGGTGATTTTCCACTGGTTTGGAGCAGAGCCACGAGCGTGAGATCTGAGGCGCTCGAACGCGCAATTTTCCGTGCAGATCATTCCCTAATTAAACCACATCCCGAGTGGCTCCGGGAGAACTGGGAGCACCAGGAAGGCAACAGCTCCCAGGAGTGTGGGATGTCCCCCGTCAGCCCCTCCTGCCCCATGCCAAGCCTGGAGCTGGTCCAGGCTCTGTGGTGGAAAACCAGGATCTGGCAGCCGTGACCATGCGAGGAGGAGTCAGGGATGAAGCAGAGCCAGCCCTGAGCCCTCCCCCAGCTGGAAAATCCCCTCTAGTTTCCATCTTTCCCATTAATACAGGGAACATCATTGGCTGCTCTGGGTGGGCAATGTGGAGCCACCCAGGAAATTAAACATCCACACAACATCATCTCCTCACCACGGGGTGATGTGCTGGAAAATGGCATATTCCCTTGGAAACTGGATGATGGGAAGGCAGCCAGGGATGGGCAGGATGCAGACTCAGGTTTTGTGGGTACCCTGATCCTCTCAGCCCTGCTCCTTCCCGGGAGGTGATGGTGTGGCTGCCAGCCCCAAGTGTCCCCATCCCTGTCCCCCGTCCCACATGTGGCCAACCTGAGCTCCTGAGTCCCCACAGGACTCTCCCTCTCCCACCCGCCCCTTCCCAGGGGCTGTGGTGTGACCCCAGCTGTGCAGGGACACAGCCCTGCTGGAAGTGCCAGCAGGCCACCCCGTCTCTCCGTGGTGATGTCCCCAGGAGGGCAGGGACAGGGGTCAGGTGAGGGACAGCACGTCCCTGGGCTGCACGGAGCATCATCCGCAGCCGCCGGCGCGGAGACGGGCACGGGGAGGAAGGGGCTGCACGGGAGGAGTATTTTTAGCTTTCTCATTAACTGAGTCCTTTCAAATTAGCCTTCTATTAACCTCAAAGCGGAATGAAAGCGCTGGAAAGCAAGCGTGGGATTTTTTTCCCCTTCCTTTTCAGGGCTTAAGGCTCCTGCGGAATATCAAGGTTTTCCTGATTAACGTCACATCAGCCTTGAAGCTCTAATGAAGGGAAGTTGTGTCATGGGGAACTTCTGGGGAGAGCTGGGCCGGTGTCAGCGGGGACGAGGCAGTGCCTGGTCCCTGTGGGACCCTGCAGGTGTTGGCCACCTCCACGTGGGCCTGGAGGTGCCTGAGGACAGTGAGACACATTAAATAATGGAAAACAAATGCAACGAGGGCTGGAAGCTGCCCAGGTGCTTCCCTGTTGGCACTGGCTCTCTCCATCCCCTCACTGGGATTTTCCCTGCAGCCCTGGGTTTTGGGGGTGTACGTGGCTGGGGCTGGACGCCCCTGTCTGGGCACAGCCAGGCAACCAGAAGAGATGGTTTTACACCCCTCTGGCTCCATTTTTGGTGTTCTCCAGGATGTTCCTGGGGGATAAGGGGTGGAGATGGGAGGAGGGAGATAGGAGAAGAGAGATGGAGGATGGATGGAGATGGAGCAGGAATGGAGATGGAAGGAGGATGGAGATGAAGAGATGGAGATGGAAGGGGGATGGAGATGTAGATAGGGTTGAAGGGAGGAAGGAGACAGAGGGATGGACACCACCATATGCAGCCTCTCCTGTTCCTCTGCTCCCTGCCATGTGTGGAGCTGCTCCGAGCCCAAGGGACCATCCCCTGTCCCAAGACCACCTATGGAGCCAGACCAGAGACCCATGGCACAGGGATGCTCCAGCTCCTCCCCAGCCCCATGGGATCCCCAAAATCCTCCCTGTCCCTGGCACTCTGGGACCCAACAGAGCCACCCCTGAACGGCGACAGGGCCGCCCGTGCAGCTCCCTGCACACACACCCAGGGCTGGTTTCCATTAAGTGGAAAGCAGAAATAACGGGAACATCAAAGGGAAATTGGAAAGACAGAAGGGAGAAAAAAAAAAAAAACAACACGGGGGAAACGGAGGAGAAGAAAGGGAAGAAGCTGCTCCGCGCCGGCGCCCGTCCTGCAAATTGGAAGAGCTGCTCGGAGGTGTCCACAGGCGACCTGCCAAATCAATTGATTTCATCTGTGGGCAGAGAGGCCTTTTTTTATTTCACACCAATTTTCACGGGCAGTGTCGGATAAAAATGGCAGAGACATCGGGAAGGGAGAGCGGGGAGGGAAGGGGGGGCCGTCTGGTGACAAAAAAAGATTGAAGGAGGGAAAAGCCGCTGCCAGGATGTGCCTGGGGATGGTCCCCCGCTGTCCCCTGCTGCCCAGCACGTCTCCAGTCCTCCACCACACCCCCTGGGGACCCAGCACTGGGCATTCACATCCCCCTCCCCACCCGGGACACAGGGATGAGGGCAAATCCCCAAATCCCGGCGGTTTTCCCGAGGTGCGGCGGGAGCCGTCCCTGCTCCGCTCTCTCCTGCACGCAGCCAGAGACTCAGGCAGAGAAAAATACCCGCTGACATCAAGGTTATGTAGTCCTGGGCTGACAAGATGGATTATCTCCCGCAATCCATCATTTCCCTGGCTCCTATTGCAGTTTTCCTTTTGCTCTTTTTCTTCTCCCCCCTTTCTTTTTTTTTTTTCTTTTTTTACGAGCAGAAAACGTTTTTAGCAACCTCAATAGCCACTGCGAGCGGCTGGAGGCAGGAATGGGAATCCATCATTTATTGGGCTGGGTCGAATAATAAGTAAGCTCAGACTTAAATCCCACGACCTTGAGAATTAAATAATAACAATAATAACCCTAATGAAACCCCACGTAACTTCCCACTCACAGCAGCCCCTCTCCTGCCTTGGCAGGTGGAAAAGGGTTGGGTTTTTTTTTTCCCAGTAATGAGGACTGTGAGAGCTCCCATGGAAACGCTGTGGATGAAGGGCTGGGATGGGGGTTTGTCCTCCCTCCCTCTCCCTGGCCCCCCCGGCGGCTCGGTGGCACTGCAGCAGGGATGCTCCGGGCTGTGGGGATGGAGGGGTGAGACATTTCCCTCGGGAAGTGTTTCATTTTGGCACCTCCCAAAGAATATTTCCTGACTCCTTGTCACACGCTGGCATTCTGCTTTGAAAACCAAAATCTCCAACCTGTGACAAAACCCCAGTGACTGGGAGTCACAACATTCTCCCTGCCTTGATACCCTTCGCTCCTGATGCTGCTGTACTCCCCAGATTCCCCTTTTCCTCCCCTCTCCCCATGGATTCAGATTCCAAAATGATGCTGGACTGGGACAGATCTCCAACAGTTGAACTTGCTGATCCTCATGGATACCTTCCCACTGGAGCTGTTCCACAATGCCATTTGCAATCTCATGGCACACTCAGGGCACGGCGAGGCCGGAGTCAGCCCAACAGTGCAGAAAACAGGGAGGAAAGTCAATTTATCACTTAAATATGGGAGTAATTCTGTTAGTGTGACTCTGTGCCAGCAGCTCTGATGGAGCACAGGAGTGGCAGGGATTGGTGGCACTGGGCATCCCCAGTGTGGCAGGGCTGGCACATCCCCCCAGACCATGCTGGTGCCACACAGGGGGAGCAGATGGAAAGGTGAGGGCAATTCTCATCTCTTCCACGCTGCCCAGACCCCAGCCCAGTGTGGGAACCCTCTGGAGGGGCTGGAATTGGGACAGGAGTATGAATGTCACAGGGGTGGCATGGTGACAGTGGCTAACAGGGACTGTGCCCTGGAGAGACACAGATGAGCTTCAGGGAACTTTTGCAGAGGAAAATGTAAATTTTGAGAATGCAGGAGTTTTCCTTTTGCCTGGTAGCAACACCAGCAGTTATCAGTGATGGGGCACAGCCCCTGCCAGGGGGTTTATTCCATCTAGTGGGAAGAAGGTCTCCAGGGGCTGAATCCTGAGGGAGTTCAGGCTGTCACATCAGCCCCATGTCCCCCCAGGGCTGGCTGGGGACCCTCAGCTGCTACCAGGGATGGCTGGACCTGCCTCTGGTCCCTGCAGCTCCTCTCATCACCGAAGCCATTAAAACTCTAACAAATGTGCTAAATTAAATAGTGCTTTTGCACATATTAAACCAGGCTCTGCACAGCCGGAGCCCTGTGATGGATGTGCCTGGGCTGCAGCCTCGGAGGCCTTGGGGGCTGTGAGGAGGATGTACACCCCCCCTTTGGGGCCGAGTACCCCCAGTTTGGGGCTCAGCATCCCCTCCTGATGGGATGCTCAGAGAGGGGTGCAGCACCCTGAACTGGTGCCCCAGGAGAGTCCCTGAGGTGTTCCCCCAGATCCAGGGGCTCTGCTCCCCAGTGCAGAGCACTGGGGGCTTTTGGCAGGTGGGAAGCAGAGTGCTTTGCTGTGGGTTTTGGGGTGCCAGGGTGTTCGCCCACCCCAAGGCAGCTGTTCCCAGCCGGTCCCTGCAGGGCCCAGGGCTCTGTCCATCCCCGGAGCCAGTGCAGCCCCCGGGGTGCCCAGTGGAGCTGTGAGAGCTCCCCATTAATAATTCACAGCTTCTAAGTGTTGTCATTCGGTCGGGGGGTTGCAATTACCACCGGGCCCGGGGCTGGAGGCATCACCTCGCTCAGCTGAGCCAGCAGAGCCCCGGAGTCACCCCGGCTCAAGGAGCGGGGCCGGGAGCACAGGAGCCCTCCTCTGCAGGGACCTGGGCTTAATTAATCTTCTGTCGAGCAGAGAAGTGGGAACGGTCCCGGAGGAAGCCGGGGAGATGATTGTGCTGGAGTGAGACAAAAGAGAACAGTTAGACTGTGACAGCTGATATTAAAATGACTACAACTCACTTCACCCCCTAGTCAATGCATTATATTCCTTATAAATAATGGGATACTCCAGGTTAACTGTCTGTTGCTGCATTCCAATTGTTGATATTTAATTAGCTCTAAAATTAAAGTGTTCTTTTATTGCCCTGTCGTTAGAACTGCCTTATTTCTAATTGATTGATATTAAAGTGCCTCCTCTCCATCCTGGCTCCTGGGGGCGTGGGGCCGGGGTGGGTTTGGTGACAACGTGTGACACCAGGAGCTGTGACAGGAGCAGAGCCCCGGGAGGCATCCACAGGGCATGGGGCTCTGTGCTGGTCCTGGTCCCCAGGAAGGGTGTGGGGATGCTGTTTCCCCAGTCCCTTCCCAACTACACCTGCAGGGGTCTGGAGACAATTCCCAGTGTTGGATCCTTGGCAGGGGTCACCCCACATCGATGAGCATCCCTTTCCCCTGGCTGTTGGTATAAATGCATCCTGAGGGCAGGCAGCAGGCTCAGGATCCTCCACACCCCACTTTCATTTCCTTCACTGAAAATCACCCCAGAAAGTTAATCCTGGAGTGATCCAAGGAGGAATGAGGCATCGGAGCTGGAGCCTGTGCTGCCGGGCACAGCAGAGCCCACGTGCCAGAGCAGGAGCTGCTTCCTACATCTCGACAATGGGAGGAATTATGACCCCTCCGATTATCCTGGGATGAAATTTCAGAGCCCGAGGTGGGCTGGTACAAAAACCCACTAGCTTGCTCCGAGCTTAAACAGCTCTTTAAAACCCTGATGCATAATTTAACTGGAGCAATTTAAAGCAGGGATGTGGGAAACCCTCATCCCCACGCTGCGGGGGGATGTTTGCTGCTCCCCAGCATCCCAAGTCTCCCTCTGGAGCAGGGACCTCCCTGTTGCTCCAGCACATCCATCGTGGCAGTGGGAGGTGAGGATTTTGGCAGGGCCGTGCTCCAAACCAAAGGAAAAACCAGCGGAATGTCGACTGCGGGTGCCGCCGGTCCCGCTCCCGCCTCATCCCGGCACAGGGACGGCGGGATGCGGAATTTCGCGGTGCCTCTTTCATGTCAGAGCATCACCAAAGCGCTGGGGAGAGTTAATAATAGAATAGCAGCGGATTAAACAATGAATAATGGAGGAGGGTAATAGAAAGAATAAATAATATATTTACAGACTTGCAGTCCCGCTCCCCCGGATGGGGCTGCCAGGTCCCCGTGGCACAGCCGGTGGCAGGTTGTGGTTCGCTGCATTTTGGGAAGGTCAAACTTTGCCAGAGGGTGCCAGTCCTCGTGCTGGACGGCACAGGGGTATAATTGGGCAGCATCTCCCGAAGTGATGCTCCTGAACGGGGCTTGCAGACAGAAATCCTCTTGCTGAGCTGTCTTTTCATGCTCCCTGGCTCCTGAAGAACTCGATCTTGCTTGACTGTAATCCCCAAACGCTTTAACGGGGGTTTGTTTTCAAAGCAATAGGAGGAACGACAAGGATGGCTGCTCCTCACCCTGGGGGGCTGGCACGGGCTCGGTGCAGGGGAGCAGCAGGGTGGTACGGGGGTCTCCTCACCCACTGTGTGCCTGGCAGCGGGCTGGTGGCAGCGTGGGGCAGGTGGGAGGGTGGTGATAACAAGGACCTCTCCCCGGCACGCTCCGCTCGCTCCCCATCTGCTCCCGAGCACCAGCTGCCGTGGGACAGGCTGGGGCTGGGCTGGTGTGTGGCCTCAGCCCTGGTGTGGGGGCACCAAACGAGCATCCCGGGCTGTGCTGGGGGGGCTGGCGCTGCTGGGGTCCCCCCCGAGCGTCCCGGGGTGCGGGGTCACGGTCCAGCGCAGGTGGCAGGCGGCAGAGGGGACAGTGGTGATGGATGGCGCTCGGCTGGTGGCAGCGCCGGTGACACCGACGGCTCCGGCTGATTTATCGCTCGCCGCGGTGGGTCTGGAGGTTGAGAGGCTGGATGGGAGCCAGAGGGAGGGAGAGATTTCCCGGGTGTGAGTGTTCGGGAGCGGGAACCACATACGCGCTTCGCTGGGCACCCCAAAATATCTGGGTGTGTCTCAGGGAGGGGTCCCTGGGGCCCAGGGCTGAAACGGTTCTGAGTCCTTGGGGTCTGGCAAAGGGCTTTGCACCCCCCAGGTATCGCCTTGGTCCCCCTGGGGTGGGCTCTGCCTGCCCTGAGCAGACCCCTGTCCGTGCTTCCCCACGTGTCCTTCCCTTGCACGGCACCAGGGCTGCTCCGTGTCATTAATTCACCTGTCACAGGGCGACTTGGAGGCGAGATAATATTGATGTAGCCATTAGAGCGCGGGGAGAACAAGGAGCAGTGCCCGTGACACCCGGGCTGGGATCATCCCCGCCTCTCCTCTGGGTGCCACGGGTACGTGCTCCCCTCTGTCACCCCCCAGGACCAGTGTCCCCATCTTCCACCCCCACCTCGCCTCTTACACTGGGTCCTGGTACCTGGGAGAGCAGGGAAAAACACTGGGAGCCCTTAAAATAACACCCAACTGTTTAAGGATGTGAGATCCATACTAAATCTCAGGGAAAAGGAGCAATTATCCTGTCAGAGAAGGTGATATAATTTTGGAGAGCTGGTTCTGCAGCTGTAATTTTTTCCCAACCGTTTCTCCCCCGGAGGGATTTAGTGGCCAATTATCCGTCAGGGAGAGGGAAGGTGCTCGCTGCCAGCTCCGGGTGCCGTGTGTTGTTTGCCATGTGCCATGTGCCGTCCCCCCGTGTGTGCCATGTCCCATGTGCCATGTCCCAAGTGTTGTTTGCCATATGCCGTGTCCCACGTCCTGTGTGCCATGTGCTGTCCTGGAGAGGCAGCCCAGTGCCGGGATGCAGGGTGATGGCACTGGTGTGGGGGCTGGCACTCTTTTGGGGGTTGGTGCTGGTGTGGGTAATGATGTGGATACTGGTGTTGGTGTGGGGGCTGGTGCTGGTGAGGTTGCTGTCTCTGGCACAGATACTGACAGTGGTTTGCTCATGACACTGGTGCGGGTGCTGGCACTGGTTTGGGTGCTGGTACCGGTGTGAATGTTGGCACTGGCACTGCTGCTGGCTCTGGTTGGGTGCTGGCACTGGTTTGGGTGCTGGCACTGGTCCTGGCTCTGGTTTGAGCACTGGTGCAGGTGCTGGCACCGGCACTGGCGAGCGCTGCCAAGGGCCGGGATGAGCAGAGTGAACCCTCCCACCCGTGGGGCTGCTGGGGAACATAATTAAGTGCGAACTTGTCATTTTTTAAATGAAGTGCCGGAGTTGGAGTTTATAATTGCTAATGAGTGCGAATAATAATTAGCTGGGCTTTAATGAGGGCGATGATCACTGGGAGGGAGAGCGTGAGCGGCCCCGCTTTGGCCTCATTTCCCTGCCGTGGTTCTGTGGTGTGTCCAGCTCAACCACCCCGCCCCCAGTGGTGCCATTGGCCCTGTCACCTCTGGCCATCCCTTGGAGTAGGGCCATGATGCCACGATGCCAAGCTGAGGGTCAGAATTCCTGCCCAGGCACTGCTGTGGGAATCCTTGGATGCTGGGGATGCCTCTGCAGAGTCACCTCTTGCATCACTCAGGAGCATGGTGGCCCAGGGATTCCAGGGCAAGCCTCTGCACTCTGGTGTGTCCCTACAGCCCTGGCACACGTCCCCAGACCCCAGTGGAGGGTTCCATGGGTAGATGCCACCACTGTGACACGTGTGGCTCTTAGGACAGCTGGGTGGGACCAGGGCAACCCACCCTCCTGAGGGCCACCTGGGCTGAGGTCTGTGAGCCCCTGGGTGCAAGGGGGACATGGACCACCCAACCTGTCCCCTGCCTGGGGACACCTGGGTGCTGTGTGACCTCAAACGCCTGCCCTGGTGTGGGTGCAGATGCTCCTGGGTGCTGGTGCACCAAGCTCATTCCGTTTGGAAGGAGCATGTCCTGTACAGGAGCAGAGGGCAAAAATCATCCAACTAATTCAGTAAGTGCAGGTGATTATCTTTAATTAGAGAAAGAGAGAGGTGTGAACTGGGGGGGGGGGAAGCTTCCAGGCTCAAGGAGATGCTGAGTTGGTTATCCTGGTTGTGGAGCCTGGGACTGCGGAGCCTCCGGCCGCCTTGGCTCCCACTGAGCACCTGATCCTCACTCTGGAAAACATCTCTAATTGCAGCAGAAACCTTGAGAGCTGCCAGTGATTGCATCCAAGGGTTCATAAGGCAGGAAGCAAATTCGGGGGAGAGCTGCGATATTGCTTCAAAGAAAACTGAAAAAAAAAAAAAAAAAAAGAGAAAAAGAGCAGAGATGGGAAAAGGTAAAGTCAGCCCGGCAGCTCCACACTCCCTGTTTTTTGTGGAGATAAATAATTGAGCCATGCTGGGGGACCTTCAGCTTTCTGAAAGCACACCCCAGCATGGAGCTACATGGTGCCAACGGCATTGCTTCCCCCGGATCCTGATGGATCTCCAGGCAAAGAGGCCGGGATGTGCCCTGGGATGAGTTTGCTGCTGGTGATGCAGCACATACCTGTTCCCTGGCTGGTTCTGGCAATGCCGGGGTGCTGGGGTCCCCAGAGCCACTGCTCAGCCCCACCCACTGCCACCCCATCCCAGCAAATGGTGTCACCACGCCATGGATGTCACCCCCTGATCCATCTGAAGGAGCAGGAGGCGCGGGAGGAACCCGCCCTGCTCCAGACAGGCCCATTAACCCAGCGCACACTGTTATTTCTCTAAGGTGTAATTAAATTTAATTGTCAATTACGCGGTGACAATGTGGAATCGGCACAACCCCCGCCCGCCCCCCGCTCCCCCCGGGAACTGCCAGCGGGTCCAGCAGCAGGACCCCCCCCGTGTCCCCAATCCCTGATCCCCCAAGAACCGGGAGGCTGCGGCTCTTCACGCTGCTCTGCTTCCTGCTTCCTCACAAGAGCTGAAATCTGACCTTTTTTAATATACAGGGCTGCGATTCCGGAGCCGGGAGCTGCTCCGGGAGGGAAAGGTGGGAGAGTGAGATGGAAGGGGGGGAAGAAGCACTGGAGGTTCCCAGCGGGGTCGGGTGGGCGGCACTGTGGTCCCCAACAAGGGCTGGGGTGAGCCCGCGGCAGGGATGCTCCGGGAGCATCGCTGGGATGCAGGAGCCTGTCCCGTTGTCAGTGGGATGAAGGGCGGGAGGCAGAGATGGAAAACTGCCCGCCTGGAAATCAATGGAAGTGTCACGCGCTGGGAGCGGGGCTGGGCAGGGCGAGCGTGCCTGGAAATCGCTGCCGTGCGCGGCGCCGCCGCGGCCCCGATAATTGCGCTTTTCTTCTCTCCCTTTCTTTCCCTTTCTCCCGCTGCGCTGCAATAATTGGGAGCTGTCGCCCGGCTCATCCGCTCGGCTCCGGGCGGCAGCGCTGCAATTAGCCAGCGGCTCTGTAATGAGGCCTTTCACGGCCGCGCGCTCGGGGCTCGCTGCAGTGCCTCAGCCCCGCCCCTGTTCCCGTTCCATCCCTGTTCCCAGACCCACCCCAGTCTTGTCCCCATCACCATCCCATCCCCACCTCATCCCATGCACAACCCATTCCCATCCCTGCCTCATCCCATTTGCATCCCATTCCATTCCCAACCCGTTCCCATCCATGTCCCATCACCTGCCCCATGCCTATCTCCACCCTATTCTTGTTCCCATCCTCATCCCTATCCCATCCCCTTCCACATCCCATCCCATTCCCATCCCAATCCCATCCCATTTCCATCCCATTCCCATCTCCATCCCTATCCTCATCCCCATCCTCCCCCCATCCCCATTCCATCCTATCCCATCCCCATTCCCATCCCATCCCCATCCCAGGACATGGTGCACCACCTGGATTGGCTCCCAGCACCAGGCCATGCCCTGCACTGTTGAGGCCATGGGTGCCATGACCTACTTTCCTGAGCAAAACCCTCTCCACCAGCATTCCAGAGTCAGCTCCTGCCTGGGAGCGGGACTGTCAGGCCGTGGCTCCCAGGGAGCTTCCTAACAAATGCTCACAATAACATAATTATGGGAGAAATAATAAATGTGTCAGTCCTGCAGGCAGGAATTTCCCGGGAGCGGGGAGCTGTGCCGTTGTGGCCGCAGGTGCTCACCCTGCGTGGAATTAACTGGGAAAAACCCTCCCCAGCCCCCAGCCTGTGCATTATTGATGAACCTCCTGGGGCACGGGTGACCTACGGGCTCTCCTGCCTCTCTTTTTCTTTGGATTTCTTCCTTGGAGCTGCCATGGATTGGTGGGATGGGAAGGGAATGGGAAGGCACGGGTTGTGATGTGACGTGATGTGGTGGGATGGGTTGGAATAGGCTGGGGTGGGATGGTGTTTAGGACATGGCACTCTCCCTCCCCTCCATCCCACAGGGCACCAGCCCCAGGTCACATCACAGCCCCACAGCCCTGGTGAGCTCTGGCACAGGTGGGCACCAACTCTGTCCCTCCTTCCAGCAGCTCGAGGGTCCCACTGCCGGGAAGAGCAGTTGGACACCGCTTTATAAATTATCACCTCCCGTTCTAGATGGAGTTTAACCTCCCCAGCTTCTGCCCAGGGATTTATTACCAGTCCAGTTTCCTGCAGCAATAACTCACTGGGTTCCCTTCCAGAGGGAACTCCTGCCTGCAGACAGGTCTGGGGGCTGAGAACCCCTGCCTGCATCCCTGATGGGACCGGGACAGGGGTGGGCACAGGAACGGGGGTGGCTTCGTCCATGAAACCCCCACCTCTGAGGCCCTTGGCTCGGCTGCGCTCCCACACAGACCCAACAGCCGAGGGATTTTCACTCCCCAAAGGATTTTCTTAATTAGGAGACTTCACAACCTGCTATCACACCCACTCAGCTCCGCTCTTCAAAGGCTCTGCCCACCCCCCGCTGCAGCACCCGTGGTGGCACTGGCACCATGGTAAGGAGGGGATGTGGACCCTTTGCCCAGCCCCTGTGTGGGGATCCAACCCCCTGGGGCTGAGCTGGGATGGAGAGGCTGAAGCTTCTCCTGCCCCTGGAGTCTGTTCCCCTAACGAGGTGGGTGCTGAGGTGGTGGAGAACTTTGGGGCTGGGTTTATGATCCCCCTGAGAGGGGGATGCACCATCACCTTTCATCCCTCTGCTCTGTCCCTCCTGTCCCAAGTGGGGACATTGCTGCCCAGTGGCCTCATGACAACACCCTCTCTGGCACCTCCAGATGGGTTTGGTTTGATCCCAGGGCTGTCCATGGGGTCGAGAGTGGACATATTGGCCATACCTGTGCCATACCTGTGCCATATGTGCTGTACCCACCCTACCTGCACCGTACCCCCTGTACCTGCTCCATACCTGTAGTATCCATACTGTGCCCACTATTCCTCTGCCATACCTGCCACTCCTGTGCCATACCCACTACACCTGTGCCATACTCATGCCACACCCATCATACCTGCGCTGTACCTGTGCCACAGCTGCGGTACCAGCTCCGTGCCCTCCACACCTGTGCCATACCCATCTCACCTGTGCCGTACCCATCTCACCTGTGCTGTACCTGCTCTCCCTCCTGCAGCAGCCTCACGTAGGCGTGGGCGTGTTCCCTGCAGCGAGGAACTGATCCCCGCTGCTCCGTTTATGAGATGGCGTAATCCCACAGAACCGTCCCCGTGATATCCCAAACTAAGTCATTCATTCTTGCCAAAAATCCAATAAAGAGCTCAGGCCTCCTCCATAGGCAGATAAAGCTCAGATTAACGGGGCTGCCGAGATCAAAAAAAAAAAAAAAAATCAAGAAAAAAGAAAGAAAAAGGAGGAAACGCTGGGAAAATGAGCGCGGGATGGAGAGGAGACTCCTGCCACCTTCTCCTTTCCCAAGGCTGCTGCAGCTCAGGATTTTATTACAAAAAGCCACCTAAGTATTACAGACTAATCCCTAAATCCCAGCCTAGTAAAATATGGAATGGATTTTGTAAATTGTGCCCTTTACAAAGCTGATTGAACTTTTTTTTCTTCCTTTTCTTCTCCTTCCCCCTCCTTTCCCAGGGGATCTTTTCTCTCCTTGGAGACCACGATGTCTTTTGGTGTCCATGTCCCAGCCCTGTTCCTTCTCCAGCTGGACCCTCCTGGTCCCAGTTTGGAGCTGCTCAATGGTGGGAGCGACATGGTGGCGAGCCTGGATCATGGTGGGGATGATCCAGTGGGATGGGATAGGACAGGGAACTGGATGGGGTGGGATGGGGTGGGAATAGGTTGGGTAAGGAGATGCTGTAAGGGACGGGAAAGGGAAAAGGGAAGTGGTTGGGGAGGAGGAAGGGAATGGAAAAGTGGATGGGGATAGGGAAGGGAATGGGAATGGGATGAGGATGGGGAAGGGTAAAGGGGTCAGGATGCAGAGTGTTCCAATGGTCCTGTGGCTGGAGCTGGTCATCTGTGTCATGTCCTCCTGGCAGCCAGCTGCACAGGGTTGGGAATGGGGCTGTGGACATCAAGCCCTGTGGGAAACCCCCTCCTCCTCACCTCGGCCTGATTTTAGGGCTTTCTGCCCTCCCTGGAGTTGCCTGAGGTGTTTTGGGGCCAGTGGTGGACACAGAGCTCTGGGTCCCCTTGGGAATGGGTGTCACTGAGGCAGGAGCACCTGCATTCCCCTTGCTGTGTCAGGACCACCCTGAGCCAGCAGAGCTGGAGCCAGGATCTGGGGGAGGCTGCTGGGGTCAGACAGGGACTGTGTTGTCCTTGGCTCCTCCTTGGAGGCTGTGGAGGGGCTGAGCTGCCCGGCCAGGCTCTAAATCCGGGTGTCAGCTGTGGAGGGTCGGTCTGTCCTCCCTTCGTGGTCAGGGTCTGCAGAGTGCACAATGCCTGTCTGAGCACCTTTGGGCTCCTCGGGATGCTGGGATGGTCCTTGGGGCTGGAAGGGGCTGTCGAACCTGGAACTGGGATTTCACACCCCCATCCCTCCGGGATGAGCAGCACAGCCCAACGCCAAGGACCCTGTTTGTGCGCAGGAGGGGGATAAACTTGGGCACGACTTTCCTTCCTCCAGCATGATTTCCTGTTTTTTTACATTAGAGCAAGATGTTGCTGGCAAAATGTTCTCCCTTCCCTGTTTTTCCATCAAATTATTCTGCAGAGGAACATCTGGCAGCAGCTCACGAGCGGGCTGTTCCTGCCTGTCGCGGTGGCGATGCCGATTCCCAGCGCCGGCCGGGGGCAGCTGGAAAATGCCACCTGCCACCACGGTGCCTGTCATCCTGTGCCACTGGGCAGCACAGGGGACAGCGAGGATGGGCACCCAGCAGCATCATGACTGGCGTAGCAAACCAGGAACTGAGGAGAGGAGAAACAGCTGCCACGTCTTTCCTTTGACTTCGTTCCACCCCGAGCTGCTGTTTCCTTTGGTTTGAGGGTAATGCTGAGGCTGACAGAGACCTGGGATCAGATCCCAGCTCCGAGCCGGGCTCCCAGCCCTCAGCAGCTGGAGCCACGTCCGGATCCCTGCGTGGGCTCAGATCCTGAGCAGCACTGGTGTTTGGGGGGTGATGTGTATCAAAGCCCCCCAGCCCAGCCCAGGCTGAGCTCTCGATGGTTCTTGCTGCAGGGCAGCAGTGGCAGGGCCATGCCTCAGTTTCCCCAACACCAAACAGCACAAGTGGGAGCCATCCAGCCCTTCCTTCCCTCCTGCAACCCATCCTGGCGACGCAACACGGGCGTTACTACTTGGAGCCGGTGCTGGAGGATGTTAGGTGGTAACCATGGCAACGGCCAGGTTTCTCTTTCCTTGCCCTTGCCAGTCACCTTGAGATGCCACCTCATCCTGGTCACCAGCCGGGCACGTCATGTCCCCTCACGCAGCTCCCACCGTCAGTCCCTGAGCTGTCCTGGTGCACGTGGCAGCAGGATACAGTGCTGGTCATCCCCACCATGGTCCAGGGGCTGGATCCAGGATTCCAGCACCACCCAGGGATCCCCTCACCACAGGGATTGATGGAGAAGGGACCCCCACACGTCCCCACTGCCATGTCCCCAGCACTGGCAGCGTCCCTTCCCCGCAGACCCGGCGGAAGGAGCCTGACGAGACTCTCACAGCAACATCTGCAAGTGCTTATCCCCTCAGCCGGCCTGGCCCTTCCCGAAATAGCTCTCCGGGATGGCCGCCCATGCCAGCACTGATGTAATTTGCTTTTATTTCCCTCCCGTCTGCTCCTTCCCTGCCGGAGCCACGATTCATGTCAGCCACGCTCCGCACCGGGGGCTCTGCTGCCACAAGCCAGGGCGCTGCTGGAGGGTGCTCCTGGTGCTGTGGAGGGGCTGGGGGGGTCCCGGGGCTCTGGTGGGTGCAGTGCCATCAGAGGCTCCTCGTGTCCCTCCCCAGAGCCAGGACAAGCCCTTATTTTTCCAGCAGTGTGGGTGAAATTGGGGAAATCCGGGCTGTCGGCTGCTCCGGTGGGGTCCGTGCAAGTGGGGAGGGGTTGGGGCGCTGCAGCCCCCAGGGAGAATCCCGGTGTCCCCACATCTCCAGCTGTGCCTCCACTGCTCTGGGAACCCTATGGAGAGTGGATACCCTGGCACATGTCTCTGGACAGCAGGGCTTGCCAGCAGGGTATCCCTGGGGTGGGCACCCACGGCCATGGGCAGCCCCCAGGGCTGGAGGTGCCTTTGCTCTGCAAGCTCCGGACCCTTCTCCGTGCACGGGGGGTTAACTTGGCCACCTCCATGAAAGCAGAGACAGCCCCGGCGCTGAGCCAGTGCAGGAACCAGCCAGTTGGCTGCTGCCCCTCTCCTGGCTCCGGCACTTGCCTGGCTCCAGCTCCGGCTCCGGCACATGCCTCCGGAGCAACGTGTCCGTGCAGCTCCCGCCAGCGCAGCCGCCCGGGACTTGGCTCCATCTCTCCTGTCACCTCCCCAGCAGCACCACGGGGTCCCACCGTGGGGTCCAGCATCTCCCTTAGCCCAGGGATCATGAAGGTGAAGGCATCCAGGGGCAAAAGTCCTTGGAGAAAACACTGTGCCCTCCGTGTCCCCTCAGTGCCCTCGGGGATGCGTGGTGTCCCCGTGCCCTCTGTCACCCTGGCACAGCACACGCCGCCCGTGCCCACTGCCACTGTGCCACTCCGAGGCTGCATCCCCCCCCATCCTCCTCCCCTGCAGGAACACATGGCACCACGTCCTCTAATAATTGCTTCATTACGGGCTAATTGCTGCAATTAGCTGAGCAGAGCTTCAGCGAGCGCCCGATGGCCTCGGCATGGTGAGTCACCTCCCTCCAGCCCCTGGCACTGGGTGTGGCATGGATGGACCTGAGGATGTTCCACCTGGATCAGGAGGATCCAGCTTGGCACCCTGAGGGTGCTCAGTCCCTTGGGGACTCTGGTAGGAGCACAGGGATGGGGGTCTGTGCTTGTTGGATCCCCAGAGCTGCCTTGGCCATCTCCATCCCTGTCCTGGGAGAGGCACCAACAGTTTGCCACAGGATGGGCACATGCCAATGTCCCATGGCCATGTGTGGTACCGGTCCTACAGCTCCACTGTGGGGTTGGAGGCAACCAACGCCAAGGGATTGCTGTTTTCTGATGACCTTTAATGGCTTTTCTCATCTTCCTGGTTCCTGGCACCGGTGTAAGAGCCCCCAGCAGCTCTGTGGAGCAGGTCTGGGAAGGTGCCAGCAGCTCCAGCCACTCATCCACGTTTTGTCTTCAAATCCTCCCCAGACCTTCTCCTGTACACACAGGAGATGAGAAACAGAGGCAGCTCCAGCTCTGGTACTCCAGACTGGGGTGTCTCCCCTCTTGCACTGCTCAGCACTGGAAGCTGTGCTGGCCCTGGTGGGCCGAGCAGCCCAGAGGCCACAGTGATGGGCACATCCACCCTCAGCTCTTGGGAAGGTCCAGCAAAGCTGTTCTGCCCAGAGGGAAGGGGATCCCAGCCTGGACAGAGACAGGATGGGTCCGGCAGGGCTGGAGGGGACACACGCACTGCAGAGTGGCTGCCATTGAACCCTCCCCTCTGCTGTCACGTTCTGTCACCACGGAGTGTGTAACCGGGACGTGCTGCAGTGCTCTGCTGTCCTGGGTCCCTCCAGCTCAGCTGGAGGCCACTGTGCTGGTGGGGACTGAGGGATGCTGTCCCATAATGGGCTTATTCCCGTGCTCTGCCACAGGCTGCTCCCCCCAGGAATCACTGAGGGTGACACGAGCCGGGGGTGTGCTGCAGAACGGGGATCCCCCTCCCTGCCACCGCCTGGCGCTGCTGCAGGAGAGGGGTTGCAGGGCGGTGAGGGACACACAGAGGACCCGTCCTTCACCATCACCTTGCTGTTGTCACAGTCCCAGCTCCTCTGTGCCATCCAGCAGCCCTGGGACAGCGTGTCCCGTGCCGGTGGCTGCGCTCGGCTCCACTGTCATTGTCACGGCCGCGCTTATGAATAAATGAAGTGCGAGCAAAGCGTCTGCCTAATGGCACGGTGACAAATGTGCGCCAAAACCGGAGGGAGAAGGGAACAATTTGAGGAATTCAATTATTTAACAGCAGCTTGTTACCGGTATTGCACCGGGGAGCCCCCGCCAGCACAGCCCCCGGCTCTGGTGGGGGGTGTGGGGGGGTCCTGGGGTGCTGTGGGGGGTGTTGGGGGCTGCAGCTCCAGGGGACAGGGACACACAGGGTGGGGTCTGCAGGAGCTGGTGGCCGGGCAAGGGCAGTGGGAGGGATTCATTCGCACCTTGGCTGGGCTGGCAGTGCCCGCTCGGGAGGTGCAAATGGACTCAAACCCCCTTGTGCTCGGCCCAGTTGCTGGGGCTGGACGTGGCATGGGGCCCCATCCTGCTCAGCCCTGCACCTCATGGATCCAGCCCTGGTGATGCCATGATTTAACATCACACGAGTCAGGAACAGCCCTCATGGATGGGGGACTGGTATTTAAAATGGATTTAAATCAGTCCCACTCTCCCCACTACCCAGGGATGGGTGTCCCCATGGCCTGGTCATGGTCACATCAGCATGGCACAAGGACAAGGGGCACCAGCTGCCTGTCCTTGCTGCCCTGCTGGATTCCTGTCCATGGGCAGCAGGGAGCTGGCAGCTCCAAGGGGTCCATTCCTCCCTTTTGGGGTCACGGGGACATCCAGCTCCATCCTGCACTGCAGCCAGCACTCCCTCCCCGGGCTGTGGGTGCCAGCAGCTGAGGCCAGCACGGATCAGTGCCCATCTCCCTCCCCAGGCAGCCGGTGGTGACAGATCCTGGCAGGGGATGGGAGCATGTGGATGGGGGCAGGCCCTGGCAGGGGCCGTGGGCTCTGCAGGCAGCTCCCCGTGCACGCCCCACCGCTCGTGCTCTGCCTGGGGACCGTGTGCTCCGAGCTCCATATGCTGGAGGGGATGAGCTTTATCCTCCTCCAGCCTCCTTTGGCTGCAGCCCAGGCCCGGCAGGGACTGGAGTCGAGATTCTGGGGTCTGGCACAGCATCCCTCCATCTCTCCTTGCCCTGCAGCTCCGTGGGGCAGGAGCAGACCTGGCCGAGTCCCTGTGGGATGCTGGCATCCTCCACTTGATCACTTAATCACCAAATCCAACGTGAGCATGGCACGGGGTGCTGAGCATCATGCCCTGCTGAATCCAGGTAGGGCAGTGTGTCCCTCCCCAGCTGGCCCGTGGTGACAGCCACTGCCCACCCCCGTGCCCAGGGGACACTGCTGTGAGTGTTTAGGGCCCTCGTGCCAAAAGCAGCCGGTACCCCCGTGGCTGCAGAGCTCCCAGCCCTGCCAGCAGCCTGGATGCTCTCAGGAATTCTCGGCCCTGACGGCGGCCAGAAGGAAGCTGCTGTTTGCCAGGGAGGCAGAGCCTGGCAGCAGGAGGCTGTGGTGCAGCCGGTGCCAAGCCGGGGAGCCGCGACGGTGAACAAGCCCCGGCTCATCCACAGGGCGTGTTCAGCGGGAAGAGCCGCGGCTTTGGATGCTGATGTCTGCCGAGCACGAACCTGCTGCTCCCTGCTCTGAGGGGGCAGGATCAGTGCCGGGGTGTGGCTGTCTGGGAACCCTCTTGGCCAGTCCAGAGCACCCCACGGATCGGGTGCCAGCTCAGAGCCGCTCTGTCCCAGCCCTCCCTCCGCGGGGTCCCTGCGGAGCTGCAGCCAGCGGGTGGCTGTTCCAAGAGGAGAAAAATCATGGCATTAATCCCGGCGGGAGCGGGAGCAGGGTGGTGATTTAGGTGACTGGTCACCGCCGTAACTGATGATGAGCTGTGAGCCGGGGAGAGAGAAATCAGGCGGTGACACCGGCTGGCATCTGCTCACGCAGAGTCATCTGCACCCAGGGAGGGCATAAATCCCCCTCGGCACATCCCTGTGCTCCCGGGAGATGGGTTTGGAGGGGAGGCAGAGGTCTGGGTGTGAGTTATTGGCTGAGGAACATTGTGCCAGCTGGTGTGGGACCCCAAGGGTGATGGGACTCTGGTCTGGGACATCAGGGATGATGGGACTCCAGTGTGGGATCCCAGGGATGACAGGATTCCATCACAGGATCCCAGGGATGCTGGGTCTCCAGTGTGGGACTCAGAAATGACAGGGCTCTGGTGTGGGGCCCCAGGAATGTCAGGTCTCCAGTGTGGGAACAGGGGTGATGGGACTACGGTGTGGGATCCCAGGGATGCTGGATCTCCATCATGGGACTGAGGTATGTTGGGTCTCCATCACGCAACCCAGGCCTCCAGTGTGGGACCAGGGATGCTGATCACCAGCATGGGACCCCGAGGATGTCAGGTCTCTGGTGTGGAATCCCAAGGACACCAGCTCTCCAGCGGGGGATCCCAGGGACACCTTGCACCATGCAGTCCCTCCTCTCCCTCCCAGCCCTTCCATCTCCCTTCACTCTCCTTTACAAACAGCCCAAGACAAGGAAGGAGGAGGAAGAGGAGGCACCAGAGCCGGGTTTTTCATTCCTGCACACCTCTTCCCTGTGTGCCAGATGGGCAGAGGGAAATCACCCATCATTCTTTATCTGGAAGTGATATAATGTGGCAGAGCCACCTTCTCCTGGTGATTCCAGCTCCAGGGTGGGGGGCTGGGAATGGGGGGACTTCAGAGAGACAGTACCCCCTCTCCCAGCCCCTCCCCACTCCCATCCCTCACCTCAGAGATGGGATCACAACCAGTGATCTTCCTCCATTCCCTCTCCCCTCTCTCCCAAGCCACCCTCCACCCCCGTGCCCTGGTGCTCACGTCCCTGAGCCCGACAAATGATTTACACAGACATGATGTACGACCCGCTCGCTCATCTAAGTTTTCCTTTAAATGAGGGGTTTTTTTTTTTTTGAAACAGCCTCACAAATCGATCCCCTGTCACCCATCCCCTGCTCCTGCTGTGGGTAACGGCAGGGAAATGGATCCCTGGGTCCTTGGGAGGAGTGGGGGCTCTTCCCTGTGTGTGTCCAGAGCCCCTCTGTGCACGTGTGTGGGGGTTTGTGCTACACGTGGCTGCACATCAGTATTTCGGAGTGTGTACCCTGGCTCTGGCTGTATATCTGGGTGTGCATGGCTTTATGACAACCGAAATGGAAAAGACAATTGGATGTCAAAACCTATCCAAGGAACCCATTTATACCCACAGACTTTTATGGGATTCCCACTGATTGATTCAAGCACCATAAAACTTCCCCCCAGCAGCTCCCACTCTTCACGGCCTTGGCTCTATAGGGGTGTGATTGACTCCTCTGCCTGTCTCCAGCATTCCTGGACGTGCAGCTTTTTCCCAGATCCTTACTGGAGCCCTTCCAGACCAGGGATGCAGCCGCTGTGCCATCCATTGTGCTGCTGGAGCATCCGGTGGGATGTGGGACAGGATCCTGCACCCTTTCCTTGCGCCCTTTCCTGCACCCTTTCCTTGGGATAATCTCTCCTCAGCCTCAGTTTTCCCTTCCCAGCTGGTTTTTCTCCTTGCAGAGGTGAACTTCACACTCTGCTGACGGTCTCCAAGTGACATCCTTCGGTGCCACAGGCCCATCCGAGGCAGGAGCTGGGGTGCTCCGTGCTGTCCCCAGCGGGACAATCCATCATCCTGCACTGGTGCCACGTGGCAGTGGCACAGCCCTCATGTGCCACGGTGGGAGCAGCTCCGGGAAGCCAAAAATCCATGGGTGGGCACAGCTCATCACCCCCAAACCCCAGTGAGGCTCTGGGACCCAAATCCCCATTTTTATCCGACCCCCCCCATCCCCATTTTCCCCCTTTATTCCCCTAAATCCTACTCAGACCCACCCAACCCCCCATTTTTTCACTTTATTCCCCCAAATCCTAAGCAGACCCCAGAAATAAAGCACTTCTGGTTAGAAAAAACCATAGTATTTCCAGCTGGAAGGGATCTACATTGATCACCTCCCCACAGCCCTCCCGAAACTGGCCACAACCACCCTGAGCAGAGGATGTCCAGAGAACCTGGGCCAAGCAAGACCTCCTCTGCGCTCCCAAAAATAAAATAATTCCATGTCGGAAAGCTTTAAAAAGGAAATGGAAACCATAATGGAAAAGATGAGGAATAAAGGAGAAGAAATTTGAATGTAAAATAAATGAAAAGCATCGAAATGAAGGCTGTAATGGAGAAAGCTCTGGCTGGAGCTGCAGGATGGGGGGGATGGCCCCGGGGAGGGCACAGGGGGGGGGCTGGAGCGGGTCACCGGTGTCACCAGGAGCCATCGAGGGACACAGAGCCCGGCACAGCCCACGGGGCTCCTCCCGTGGGTGTGGGGCCCCCACGTGTTTGTGCTGGGGGGAGTCTCTCCCGGAGGAAGGTGACGGGAAGACCTTCCCCAGCATCCCCGGGGTTGCAGGCACGTGTCGGAGCAGTGCCCGCCAGCGCTCTCCTTTCCATGGCTGAGCACGCTGACCTTTCCCAGCGCTTCCCGGCTCAGCCTCCGGCCTCCCGCTCCTGCCGGCTGAGGGATGCGCTGGGAGTGGGGAGAGGCTGCAGCCGAGCAGCCACGGCCCCTTCCCCCCCTCCCCAGCCTCCCCCTCCCCAGCACTCACCCAGCACCTCTTCAAACTGAGACCTCCAGGGGTGTGTGGAGAACTTGGACACAATCAGGACACTGGAATTGCTGCACAGGGACAGACAGTGGGCGGCTGACAGTGTCCCCAGTGTGTGACTGTGACACCAGGGAGTGATGATGGCAGATGAGGGTGACAGGCAGAGTCTGGTCCTCCCGGTCCCTGGAGAGGACGGAGAGCGCTGCCAGGACTTCCAGAATTTGGGCTTGGTGCAGTCTTCCTGCCCCGCTTCCAGCTTTCAGAGCCAGGGACAGGGGTGACACACTGCCCTCCGTGGGGTGCAGCCACGGCACTGTCATTTTGTCACTGTTGCATTGCTGTCGTGCGGCCGTTGTGTCACCATTGCATTGCTGTTGTGTCACCATTGCACTGCCACCACAGTGCCCTTGTGTCACCGTTGCATTGCTGTTGTGCCACCATTGCACTGCCACCACAGTGCCGTTGTGTCACCGTTGCATTGCCGTGGCACTGCTTCTCTCTCACAGTTGTGTTGCCATTGCACTGCTGCAGCATCCCTGGAGCACCTTCACCACCCGACCCTCCCGCTCCCATCCTGCCTCCAGCCCAGCCCAGGGCACACCAGTTTCTCAGGGTGTCCCCCCACCACCCTGAAGGCCACCGAGGTCTCATCCTGGTGGCTTTTCCCTGTGGTAGCAAATCCTGGTTCCCCTGGGGCCGGGGCTGGGCTGCTCCGTGTCAGACCCCAGCCCGTGGCTGTGCTCCCAGCACAGCGTGTCCCAGTGCCACGGGAAGGGCAGGCACACACAGCTCCCTGTTCCAACATGTTCCCACCCCTCCTACAAAAACGCTGCTCCTGGAATAGAGGATTTCAGAACCCGCTGCGCCTGTGTGGATAGAAACTCATTTATTTAATAGGCAGCAGTTTGGCTTTGTCATGTTCATTTAGTTTTTAATGACGCACAGTTGTGCCAATATTGATTTTAGCTTATAGGGACTCAAAAAATTTACTATCTGGAATGATCTGAAATGTAGGCGTTTTATCCGGCGGGTAGGAAGATGGATCTGTCCCGGTCTTGCTCCCGGTGTAGCAGTGGCACAAACCAGTTGGAAAGGGCTCAGTGTCATCCCATCCCAGTCTCCATCTAACCCATGGTGGCAGCTGGACCTCACTTGGGGAAACTGAGGCATGAGGGGTGGTTCCCCAAGCTTTTCCAGTGGGGTTGGGCTGGGAATTGGACAAGGAATTGGGTTCTCTCCACCTCTACTCCATGAGGATGTTTGTTGTGGGGAGGAATGTGCAGGTGGAGCAGCGCCACAGCACAGACCTGCCCCATCACCCCCCACCCAACAGCCTCATCCTTCTACAGGTAATGAGTCAGCAGCTCTCACGGGGTGACAAGTGACAGCAAATCCCATCGATGGCCCCTTGGAAGCAGAATTCCTCAGTGTGAACCAGCCAAAATCCATTTCCCGAGCACCTCTGTGCTCCCTGGGGTAACGTGGGTGATGTTTGGGGTGCAGTGACCCCCAGGAACACCTGGAGCCCCAGGGGGAGCAGAGCCGAGCTGGCTGGAGCAGCAAATCCAGCAGGTCAGGTGGGCTCAGCTGGGCAGGAACCCTCCTACCCATGTGCCCACTCAGCCCTGATCCCGACCCCATCATGGAATAATTCATTTCGAGGTTTGGCTGCTGCTAAAGGGATTGATTGAGGAGCTGGTAATTACATCACCCTAAAAGGCCCCTGGGGCTTTGTGGGAACACGAGTGGGGAAGGGAACAGCTGATTTTTAGGGTGGGACAGGCTTTGGGAGCCCCACAGAGCCACGTATCCCTGTTCCCTTTGCTGGCTCTGCCAGGCACTGGATCACCCGCCGCAGCCTGAGCTCGGTGTCATCCATTATGCAAGTCTGTAAATATATTATTTACTATTTCCCCTATTTTCACTCATTATTTATCACCTCCAGGCAGGGTTGGAGCCCCCAGGCAGGATCCTGTCCCACTGCTGGGGAAGGGGCTCTCCCCTTCCCTCAGCAGCAGTGGAGGGGGTGGGAAGCTGTGGGTGGGGGCTCCAGGTACCCCCTGAGCACACCTGGAGGAGTTTAACGTGGAGGTGGATTAAATTGCTAGGTTAAAGCAGAGGAATTAAATGAGCCTGACCCAGCACAGGTGGGGTGAGGTGAGGATGATGATTCTGTGGAGCTGCTCTGGGATGCTGGAGGTGCCCACACTGTGCCAGGGTAAGGAGATGCTGGACCTGCCCTTTTCCATGAGGGATAAGCCACGAGTAGTGCTGTTTGGGGACTGGTGAGATGGGCTTTGGGCTTTGCTGCTTTTCTGATGCTTTTGTGGGGTTGGTTCTGCTGGCAGAAACCACAAATTATGGGGTGTGAGCAGTGCCCAGGGCTGCTATGGGCACCCACGTGTCTGTGTGTGCTTCAGGATGGTGATGGCAAAGTCAGAGGTGCTTGGAGAGTGTGAGCACGTGTGATATATCCTCCTAAAAAGTGATCTGGTGTCCCCTCGAGTCCTTTTGGGTCTGGATTGTCCAAGAAACTGCCCCTTTTCTCTGAGCTTTGGATCCTGGGGCTCAGGAATGTGGTTATTGCAGATGCTCTGGCTTAGGGGAGGAGGTTTGGGGGGGCTCTGTCAGCCCCAGCTGGCCCTGGCTGGTGTGGGGGGTTCAGCAGTGAGCTGCTCTAAACCCCCCAGCTCTTGGAAGCGTGTGATTAAGTGAGAGTCTTGGATGCAGCCCCCAGCAAACCTGGCTTGTCCCCAGCTGCTGTTCCCGAGGAACGCTCGGAAGGTGGCCTTTAAATGTTAAGAAATCATGTTAAAATGAGCCAGAGCCTTAGTTTAAATTTTTAATCTCCTGATTTAAAAACTCAGCCTTGAGGTCTGTGCCTGTGGGTGGGGGCTGGTGCTGCTGAGTGGGTGTTTCTGTGCTGGTGGTCTTGGGGTGCAGGGCCAGGACTGACGCCGGTGGTTGCACCTTTGCCCTCTCACTGCACAGCAGAGCCAGCTTTTCCCAGATCCATCCTGGGGCTTCTCTTGGCTCTTTCCAGCTGGCAGGAAAAGGAAAACTCAGCCCTGCAGGGTGGTGGAGGAGTAGTTGGTGTGTCTGGGGGCTGTGGGGGTCCCAGTCCCACGGTTCCAGTTTGTAGAAATGCTTCTGCCCCTCAGTACCTGCGACCTCAAAGATGCTCTGGAGGAGAGCTCACGAGTGTGAGTGTCTAGCTGAGGAAGGCCTGTGGGTCTGGAGCAGCAGGAATGATGTTTCCCCCCATGTGGGGCTCACAGACACTCTCACCTGGAGCAGCATGTGGGGATCCAGGTGGGAACCCCAACATCCTTGGCTACCCCGAGCTCCTCCAGAGCTGCCTGCGCTGCAGGGAGGAGGACAAAAGCTTTGTATGGAGCAAAGGCTCCTGCTCTGCCAGCTTCCCCAGCAGAGGATGGCTGCTGGGACTGGTGCCTCTTCACCTGCCCCTCCTGTGTGCAGGTGGAGGGGAAGGTGAGGAGCCTGTCTCAGGGTTCAGGGGTGCTCAGTTAGAGGGGCTTTAGAGCAAGAGAAGGAGCTTTAACACCCAGAGGTGTGGGAGCACTGGGCAGAGCTGCCCCTGCACCCTCAGCAGTGCTGGGGGAGCTGTGCTGCTCCTGGGGGGGAGTTTGTGATGCTGCTCCTGTGGTCAGTTGTGTGAGGGGGGTCTGGGGAGGGTCAGGGCTGCTCGGGACTGCCAGCCCTGTGTCCGGTGTTCATGGAATACTCAGACCCACCTGCTGGGTGCTGAGGTGGAGCAGAGTTGTGGCAGGTCTCCCTGGGAAGTTCCTGGCCTTTTATGGCTTGTTCCCAAAGCACAGTTCTCCGAGGAGAGAGTCAGATCCTGCTCAGAAATGGGACTCCCGTCCCCAGAGCTGGGGAGGTGACACTGCTCCGCTCTCTGCCAGCTCAGAGCCCCCAGCACTGAGCACAAGATTGTTGTGGGCTTGAAGGGAGATCTTAATTGGGCTGAGATGGCCCAAACAGCTGATGCTGGGAGAGAGCTCTGGGCTGGGAAGAGGAGCAGCTCTGGCAGGAAGGAGAGGGCTCGCTCCTGGTGCTGTTCCTTTTCTCAGTATTTTTTAACTCATAAAATATTTAAGATGTTTCTGTTTCGAGTCTGTTTGGAGGCTCCTTGCTCAGCATTCAAGGGCAGTGTGGGGCCCTGTTTGATGCCCCTTCAAGGAGAGGCAGCTTCAGCCCTGCCAAAAACGTGGTGTCTGCCTGTGACCTTCCAGGGTCTGGTGTGTGTGAGGCTGTGACTGATCCCAAGCCACAGCTTTGGGGAGAAGGAACTTGTCCCAAGCCCAGGTTTCAAGAGGGGAGTTAAATGATTGCAGAGGCTGCTGTGGCCTGCAGCACTACTCTGGATCGACTCTTCTGGCAGAGCTGATGCTTCTGGAGGAACAAAAAAGCTGCTTTCAATCTTAATTACACAAAGAAGGTGTTGGGGAGCCTTGCTGCAGCCAGGGTTATCCTCACTGTCAGAAATGTGCACATTACTGCTGGTCTGGATCGTTCTGGCTTCTCCTCCTGCCTGTGGGAGTTTGTTACCCCATTGCCTGCGAGGCTGCGGAACCTCCCGGATCCAATTTCTCTTCCCTGCGCCAGTGCTGACAGCCTGGGGTTAGATCTATCTGCTTTCCCCTTTGATAGTGAGGAAGGACTGAGCTCCTGGAGTCTCTCACTCGCAGGCAGCACTTCCAACCTCTCCTTGCACTTCCCAGCCCATTCCCGGAGCAGGGAGCATGGATGCTGCTCTCATGCTCAAGGGACAGGGATGCTGGGAGTCAGTGCCTCATCCCAGGAAAATGAGGGATGCTGAGGACGGCTGAACAAAGTTCTTGGCTGTTGTCCTGCAGCCTTTGGATAGTGCTGATGGTCCCCAAAGCCCGTGACAACCCAGCAAAGACTTTTACATTTCAAACAAAGCCTTGATCTTTTTTTGGAACTTGCCTTGGTTTCAGACAAGAGTTTTTAATTCAAGCCCAGCGCCGTATTTTGGGTTTGACTTTGATGCGCCCTCTTCAAGCAGGAGGCAAAATAACAGCGTTCACATCCGCAAATAGCCCCGGGGCGGGTTCCTGCTGCCCGCGGGCGGCGGCTGCGCGGGGCCAACCCCCCGGCACTGGGGGCTCCGACCGCAGCCCGGGGATGTGCTGCTGCCGAGGCGGGCTGGAGACCCCCCCGCGCCGGGGTCAGGGGCTGAGAGAGGAGCTCAAACCCCGATGCACGCTCAGAGCTGTGCGTCTTCACCCCTCCCGGAGGATTCATGCCATGTGGCTCGTGCTGGTCCGTCGGGATGTGCTGTCACGATTCCCAGCGTAATTACAAGCGGTGCTGCCTCGAATTGTGGCCCAGGTTGGGATTCTCAGTGACGCTGCTGGAGGATTGGGCCAAAACTCATGGGAGATGGAGAGATGCCCTGTGTGGGGCTGGGGTGGCTCAGCAGCACGAGGAGGACACAGGCTTCCCACTCAGGCATCACCTGGAATGTCCTCAGGGTCACAGGGTGGGTGGCAATGTGGGGGTCACCAGAGCCCACTGCCCTCTCTGATCTCTGGGTTGTGCCATCACCGCATGGAGCAGCTCTGGGCTCTGTCCCCCGCTCCTGGAGACAGGTGTGGCGTTACCTGCTGGAACTTGCTCCCACTTGGAGGCATTTGGGCAGAGGAGAACTGGCAAGAAGTAGGCAGGGCTGTGAGGGAGGATGTGCTCCGGGGGGAACATTGCTCTGAGATCCAAACTCAGTCAGCCTGGGTGACCGTGGGGAATCAGGTACCTGTGCAAGTGGGTAATAAACTGCTCACAGCTCCACAAGATTAATTGTAATAACCATAAATCAGTGCTGGCACCAGGGTCAGACCTGGATTTATAGCCCCGGAGACAGGAATTCCTGTTCTTTATGGAACAAAGCCCTGATCCTGCAGGGCTTTGGGAGCGTGCTGAGTGTTACTGCGGCTGCAGTGTGTGTGTAGGTGCCTGGGGAGTGGGTCTGAGCCCCCCGCGGGGACAGAGCTCAGCCCTGGCAGGGCAGCCTCTCCCCTGCTTGTTCCAGCCAGCACCGGGAAACACCTCCCCGAGGGGCGAGCCAGGATTGCTGCCTCCCACAGCACATCGATCCCGTCATCTCGGTTGAGAATGCCAGCCACGGAGCTGATTAATGCCGGGGTGGGCAAGTGCTGGGTTATTGTTCAGTCTCCCTTCAAGAGGTCGATGGGAAATTTGGCAGTAGCTCTCCAAGTACACACCGTGCACACAGACATTGTCCCCCCAAGGACTGTGTGGGTTTTACACGTGAGTGTGCACAGTGTGGTGGAAATACACACCGGTGCCCAGCACTGACACAGTTGTATCGATGCCTGTGGGAGAGTATTCCCTCCGTCTCTGCCCTGGTGTGACCCTGCAGTGCTGGGGCTGGCTCCAGGCTAATCTGCTCATGCTTTCGTTTCACTCTGATCCTTGCAGGTCCCTTGGCTCAGAGGTGCTGTGTGTGCTCAGGAGGCTGATCCAGCATTCAGGATGGATATTTCCTCCTGTGCAGATGGTGCAGGTCCTTGGGTGTTAATGCTCGGTAGCAGCCGTGACTGAGCTGCTCTCCCCCACCTAATGCAAGGCACGGTGATAGCAGAAAGCACAGACATCTTTGAAGGATGTGCGATCCTTTGGGGAAATTTGGGCTTGAGGAATTGTGCGATCAGGCCTGACGAGGTGGTGTGTTATTAGGGATGCTGGGTCATCTCAGGGGGTAGAGCTTTTTTTTTTTTTTTTTTTTGGAGAACCCCTAAAATGTTTGCTTTGATAGTCCCGCGTCAACGAGTTCTGCTTTAGAGCTACCTGGGGGACGTGCCGGGTCCCCTTCTCGGGGACCCGGCGCTGATGCTCGGAGCGCTGTCGGAGGGGCTGAGGCATCGCGGGGTGGGGATGGAGCTGCAGACGCGAGCTGCCGCTTCCACAGCGGGGGCACCGGGGGCGGGGGGGAGGGAGGGAGGGAGACCCGCCCGCTCCTCACGAACCGGGGGGCGGCCGGTGGGGACGCGCCCGCTCCCTCCGCGGCCGCTGGGTAGCGCTCGGGGCCGCGCCGTCTCCCCGCCTCCCCGGCTCGGGCTGCCCCCGGCTCCG
Source organism: Corapipo altera (assembly GCF_003945725.1). Lineage (NCBI taxonomy): Eukaryota > Metazoa > Chordata > Aves > Passeriformes > Pipridae > Corapipo > Corapipo altera. Next base: position 148,266 of record NW_020884913.1, read on the forward strand.
CCGTTCCCCGCCGCCGC